>NW_017311150.1:0-8902 GCF_000935625.1 Nanorana parkeri | reverse complement strand
ATGTGACTGTGGGGGAGGGGACATTAGAGTGTCAGCTCCTCAGTAGGTCTGAGCTCACCTTGTAGTGATAATGGGCGGAGTAGTTGACCCACTTTTTGATGTCAGTCTTGTCCTCCACAGAGATGGAACGCACAGCGATCTTTGAAGCCGAGGTGGCCGGCATGTGATATTCCACCTCCACGTGTTTGGCAAAGGACTGCGGCACCTCCCGGTCAGATCCGAGCTCGAGGTGGCAGTAGAAGCAGTGGGGGTGACCCCATCCTTAAAGGGACAACACACGTCTGTATTAGTCCACGCAAAGGCAAGATGTGACCTATAAATGCTCCTATTGGTCTATTATCAGCCTAGATGTGTCACGTTGGCATATTATGTCATTTCTCGGCTTAGGGCTGCGCAGTGATTGCGCTTTACTGTTCCTTTCTTTTGATGCCAGCCGACCAAACCTGCAATCTCACAGCCGATCTGCAGAGATAATAAATACACGGCCTGGTCTACAGATGGCCACTGCTGGGTGTACGAGGGAACATGGACATCGCGTGTGCCGGGAAGATGAATTGTTTGTCCACTTGTGTAGCTTCATGTGCCTGACCCTAAGTGTGCAGCTTCAGAGTTCAGAGGTCATCTAAAGTCTGACATTTAAAGCCCGTCAACTGCCTGACCTCACACGCTGTGTTCTAAGGCTGCAAGCCCCGTAGATAATAGGGCGGGCAGCTATTTGTGCCGTTGTGCACACTCAGGAGCTGGTGGACAGTGTCTGAGGTCAGCCAGCTTAGACCTTAGATGACCTCTGATGACTCCTCAGAAACGTCTGAATTGAAGAGTACCTGTAATAAAGTTCCAGGACATGAAGTGCGCTCAGCAATCCCAGAACAAAGCTTCTCACCTGAGTTTTTATCTGGCAGTCTGTTGATCCTCCACACGATGGCGCTATAGGCGTGTTCATACTTCGCAGTCCCCAGTGTGACCCTCATGGCCGGTTCTGTCCCAGATAAGGTGGGAGAACCAAAGCTGGCCTCCTTGTTGACTTTGGCCTTCAGGGACTTCTCACCCAATACGCTGTCTCTCCGGAAATAGTTCACCCACTCGGGTGGCACCGGGTGCCGAATGGCGATATTCTCACAAGGGACCTGTGACAGACTGTCTCTGTTGGAGGAGAAACCCGAGGACATGACCAACCAACTCTGGAGCTCGACCTCAGCACCGCGAATGCACGCCATGGTCCTAAGTGTGAAGGGCAAAGTCTTTTCAGAGAATAATGTCCTAAACTTCATGATTTCAAACCTACAAGCATCCAGCGGGGTGAAGACCACCATCCTGGAGCTGTGAAATGCTTCTTCGTCTACAGACACATGGAATTGGCAGTCGTGGAGTCTCACCCACTTTGTGGTGGTGGTTGGCATAATGTCATGTCTGGAGACCACTTCATTCCCTTTAATGAGGACGTCATTAAGTCCTAGGCTGCAGTCCGCCATACCTGAGATGAAGCTAAGAAGATGGATGTGTGTGACCACAGAGTGTTCCAGGATCTGGCCTTCCCCCTTGCCAAGGATTCCACGGAATTCGTCTTTCACATCCACCGTGATCTCCTCCTCTAAGTAATTCTGGTGCACAGTGCTAAGGTCTACTGTGGCTGGAAGGCGGAACAGGACATCCTGGATAGAGGCCACCATACTTCTAAAGTCTGAATAGTCGGTTGTTCCCAGCTTGACCACTTGCTCCCTCTCTCCTGTGTGACTGACCAGAGGCATTGGCTGGTACTTGCGTTTCTCTTTGTACACCACGCGCTCGATGCGGACCGTGTGAATCCTGCCATTCTCGTCATAGTTTTGAAGTTTAGGATCTGCTATCTCATGGTTGACCTCGAGTTTAAATTCCCTAAATGGCTTTTCCAAACCTTTCTCATAGAAGAGTTGCAGAAAGCCGGCGTCAGTGACTTTGACATAGATAGGGCCCCAGTGCCGGGAGGACATCATGTTCTTCTTCTCCGGAATCCTGAGCATCAACGGCCAGCCATCCTTTGGCTGGGGCTTGATAAAAGTCAAACAAGGGCCAAGGGGTTCATCAAATTTCAGAGGGTCATCTGGCAGAGTTGGACTTCCAGGGGAATCCGGATCCTCAAGCTGAATCTGTTTGAGATGTTCTACAGTATCGGCTTGCAAAGCTTTCTTTCGGTAATCTTCAAACTGATCCGTATCGAGTTCTTCAGCAAGAAGGGAGATGGAATTTCTTTGGCTTGAGTCTGGGCCGCTTGATACAGAAGAGTGCTGAGAATGTCTCTCCTGCTCCTCAAACCACGTGCTGAACGGGTTGATTGGTGATGGCTGGACATCTTTCAAGGCCTCATCAAGAAATGGGTTGGGAGCCTTTGTGGGGGTGGAGTTTAATGAGAGCTGCCTGTGCAAAGATGAGAAGTCAAGCCTCTGCGTCCTGTTTAGGTCAACCAGCGAGCTCTTGGGTCGTTCCCTTCTTTTTAAGGCTCCCTCAGGTTTAGAGTCCGGCGTTGAAGGACATTTTGGGCTTTCTGGTGGTTTTCGGGGAGAGTCCCTTGGGGAAGTTGGAGCAATTTCCTCTTCAAAAGTCACCCAACTGGGAAAACGAGAACTGGTTTCAGTGTGACCATTAACTGGACCAGTGTTGGATGGCCAGCTGACGGTCTCCATGTCTAGCTCATCATCATCATCTTGGAGAGACGAGTTATCTGAAGGACAAAGAGGAGATGAAATGAGGTAACATGAGACAGCAAACATCAGAGTAAACTTTCCTAAACATGGGAATGAAAAGATTTGTAACAAGTAAAATGAAACTCCAGACAAAACCTTTCTTTTTAGTCTTTGATACATTGGGGAGATTTCCCTTCATTTCCTCTTCTTGTGATCACACAGGAAGTGAGCAGAAACCTCAATAACGGCCAGGTACATGTAGTAATTTTATGAATGGCATGGCCACTCCCCTTCCTGAGCATGTCATAGCGGGACAGGATGCAAGGGGGAGGCCTGCTATCAATGAGGGAATAGAGACAAGACACTTCATTTGTGAGGGTGTCAGGCCGTGGACTCTGCCGGAGGTTTGAATTGGATATAGAAAGCGATATCAGCACGAATGTCATACTTTGTAATGATATCTGTGACGTCCTGCAGGCCGCGCTCTATATAAACAGGACGCATGGGGTATTTTTGCACGCTGGTTCCCAGAATCTCTGACCGCACAATGTCCGGAACCAGGAAAAGGCCGAGATAAGAGAGACACAACCTTCAGCTGACACCCAACGTCTTTAACCCTTTACATATAACCGATATCCCAGGATCACCATCAATACGAACATGTCACACACATCCCTCCACGTGCACGGCCCTAACCCTGTGGCCAGCCTACAGCCAATCACACAGCGGCTCAGGAGAACAATGCTGCGGGATGTCAGCGTGCTGAAGGACGTTTCATATAAAGGGTGCAGACGTCCCCGAGTCCTTGGATACAACAACATCCTTCCTGTTGTCACTTCATGGCAGGACACATCGAAGGGATGAGCAGCTTTGGTGGCGGAGGAGTGACTCCATTTTCATGTCTGTTTACAGATGGAAATGCTGAGCGATGACTGAGACCCGAGACAGCTGCTCCTCCGTCCGTGGATCAGATCCAATCTCCGGTATAAATAGATCGTCAGCTTCCAGGGACCGCCCCCAGCGACACGGGACAACTCTCATTTATGTCCTACAGCCTCCGCTATTCACCTGAACTCAGCACAGGGATGGTGGGGGCCCCTCATAATGGGCACAGCGGGTGTATAGACCCGGGAACTCAGCACAGGGATGGGGGGGGCCCCTCATAATGGGCACAGCCGGGGGACAGACCCGGGAACTCAGCACAAGGATGGTGGGGGGCCCTCATAATGGGCACAGCGGGTGTATAGACCCGGGAACTCAGCACAGGGATGGGGGGGGCCCCTCATAATGGGCACAGCCGGGGGACAGACCCGGGAACTCAGCACAAGGATGGTGGGGGGCCCTCATAATGGGCACAGCGGGTGTATAGACCCGGGAACTCAGCACAGGGATGGGGGGGGCCCCTCATAATGGGCACAGCCGGGGGACAGACCCGGGAACTCAGCACAAGGATGGTGGGGGGCCCTCATAATGGGCACAGCGGGTGTATAGACCCGGGAACTCAGCACAGGGATGGGGGGGGCCCCTCATAATGGGCACAGCCGGGGGACAGACCCGGGAACTCAGCACAAGGATGGTGGGGGGCCCTCATAATGGGCACAGCGGGTGTATAGACCCGGGAACTCAGCACAGGGATGGGGGGGGCCCCTCATAATGGGCACAGCCGGGGGACAGACCCGGGAACTCAGCACAAGGATGGTGGGGGGCCCTCATAATGGGCACAGCGGGTGTATAGACCCGGGAACTCAGCACAGGGATGGGGGGGGCCCCTCATAATGGGCACAGCCGGGGGACAGACCCGGGAACTCAGCACAAGGATGGTGGGGGGCCCTCATAATGGGCACAGCGGGTGTATAGACCCGGGAACTCAGCACAGGGATGGGGGGGGCCCCTCATAATGGGCACAGCCGGGGGACAGACCCGGGAACTCAGCACAAGGATGGTGGGGGGCCCTCATAATGGGCACAGCGGGTGTATAGACCCGGGAACTCAGCACAGGGATGGGGGGGGCCCCTCATAATGGGCACAGCCGGGGGACAGACCCGGGAACTCAGCACAAGGATGGTGGGGGGCCCTCATAATGGGCACAGCGGGTGTATAGACCCGGGAACTCAGCACAGGGATGGGGGGGGCCCCTCATAATGGGCACAGCCGGGGGACAGACCCGGGAACTCAGCACAAGGATGGTGGGGGGCCCTCATAATGGGCACAGCGGGTGTATAGACCCGGGAACTCAGCACAGGGATGGGGGGGGCCCCTCATAATGGGCACAGCCGGGGGACAGACCCGGGAACTCAGCACAAGGATGGTGGGGGGCCCTCATAATGGGCACAGCGGGTGTATAGACCCGGGAACTCAGCACAGGGATGGGGGGGGCCCCTCATAATGGGCACAGCCGGGGGACAGACCCGGGAACTCAGCACAAGGATGGTGGGGGGCCCTCATAATGGGCACAGCGGGTGTATAGACCCGGGAACTCAGCACAGGGATGGGGGGGGCCCCTCATAATGGGCACAGCCGGGGGACAGACCCGGGAACTCAGCACAAGGATGGTGGGGGGCCCTCATAATGGGCACAGCGGGTGTATAGACCCGGGAACTCAGCACAGGGATGGGGGGGGCCCCTCATAATGGGCACAGCCGGGGGACAGACCCGGGAACTCAGCACAAGGATGGTGGGGGGCCCTCATAATGGGCACAGCGGGTGTATAGACCCGGGAACTCAGCACAGGGATGGGGGGGGCCCCTCATAATGGGCACAGCCGGGGGACAGACCCGGGAACTCAGCACAAGGATGGTGGGGGGCCCTCATAATGGGCACAGCGGGTGTATAGACCCGGGAACTCAGCACAGGGATGGGGGGGGCCCCTCATAATGGGCACAGCCGGGGGACAGACCCGGGAACTCAGCACAAGGATGGTGGGGGGCCCTCATAATGGGCACAGCGGGTGTATAGACCCGGGAACTCAGCACAGGGATGGGGGGGGCCCCTCATAATGGGCACAGCCGGGGGACAGACCCGGGAACTCAGCACAAGGATGGTGGGGGGCCCTCATAATGGGCACAGCGGGTGTATAGACCCGGGAACTCAGCACAGGGATGGGGGGGGCCCCTCATAATGGGCACAGCCGGGGGACAGACCCGGGAACTCAGCACAAGGATGGTGGGGGGCCCTCATAATGGGCACAGCGGGTGTATAGACCCGGGAACTCAGCACAGGGATGGGGGGGGCCCCTCATAATGGGCACAGCCGGGGGACAGACCCGGGAACTCAGCACAAGGATGGTGGGGGGCCCTCATAATGGGCACAGCGGGTGTATAGACCCGGGAACTCAGCACAGGGATGGGGGGGGCCCCTCATAATGGGCACAGCCGGGGGACAGACCCGGGAACTCAGCACAAGGATGGTGGGGGGCCCTCATAATGGGCACAGCGGGTGTATAGACCCGGGAACTCAGCACAGGGATGGGGGGGGCCCCTCATAATGGGCACAGCCGGGGGACAGACCCGGGAACTCAGCACAAGGATGGTGGGGGGCCCTCATAATGGGCACAGCGGGTGTATAGACCCGGGAACTCAGCACAGGGATGGGGGGGGCCCCTCATAATGGGCACAGCCGGGGGACAGACCCGGGAACTCAGCACAAGGATGGTGGGGGGCCCTCATAATGGGCACAGCGGGTGTATAGACCCGGGAACTCAGCACAGGGATGGGGGGGGCCCCTCATAATGGGCACAGCCGGGGGACAGACCCGGGAACTCAGCACAAGGATGGTGGGGGGCCCTCATAATGGGCACAGCGGGTGTATAGACCCGGGAACTCAGCACAGGGATGGGGGGGGCCCCTCATAATGGGCACAGCCGGGGGACAGACCCGGGAACTCAGCACAAGGATGGTGGGGGGCCCTCATAATGGGCACAGCGGGTGTATAGACCCGGGAACTCAGCACAGGGATGGGGGGGGCCCCTCATAATGGGCACAGCCGGGGGACAGACCCGGGAACTCAGCACAAGGATGGTGGGGGGCCCTCATAATGGGCACAGCGGGTGTATAGACCCGGGAACTCAGCACAGGGATGGGGGGGGCCCCTCATAATGGGCACAGCCGGGGGACAGACCCGGGAACTCAGCACAAGGATGGTGGGGGGCCCTCATAATGGGCACAGCGGGTGTATAGACCCGGGAACTCAGCACAGGGATGGGGGGGGCCCCTCATAATGGGCACAGCCGGGGGACAGACCCGGGAACTCAGCACAAGGATGGTGGGGGGCCCTCATAATGGGCACAGCGGGTGTATAGACCCGGGAACTCAGCACAGGGATGGGGGGGGCCCCTCATAATGGGCACAGCCGGGGGACAGACCCGGGAACTCAGCACAAGGATGGTGGGGGGCCCTCATAATGGGCACAGCGGGTGTATAGACCCGGGAACTCAGCACAGGGATGGGGGGGGCCCCTCATAATGGGCACAGCCGGGGGACAGACCCGGGAACTCAGCACAAGGATGGTGGGGGGCCCTCATAATGGGCACAGCGGGTGTATAGACCCGGGAACTCAGCACAGGGATGGGGGGGGCCCCTCATAATGGGCACAGCCGGGGGACAGACCCGGGAACTCAGCACAAGGATGGTGGGGGGCCCTCATAATGGGCACAGCGGGTGTATAGACCCGGGAACTCAGCACAGGGATGGGGGGGGCCCCTCATAATGGGCACAGGGATGGTGGGGGCCCCTCATAATGGGCACAGCCGGGAACTCAGCACAGGGACACATTGGGGGTATCAGAGGAGATCTGTCACTGCGAGGTGTCAGGCATGGTGGTCAGGCATGACATCACAGTGCAGCTCACAAAGAAGAAGCAGTTTAATTGGCAGACGGGGGATCTCGGGGGGAGAAGAAGGAGCCGTGATATGTGACAACCTCCCTCAGAGGATCCTTGGAATTCTGCTCTCATATTGGCCCCTATGGTTGCCGGCGGATCCTTTAACCTCTCACTGACACAAAGAGGTGACACGGCTTCCAGCAGTTGTCAGGAGAAAATGAGTTGTGACAATTGTGACATTTTCCCAGAATCCTTTGCTGCAGCTGCTCTTGAGGTAAACCTGTCACAAGGGAAGTATGAGATCCACCATGGCTGCCGTCACCGTGCTCTGCGACCTGGAACACGCATGCATATCTCTAGGCCAGGATAATAAAGTATTACATCAGAACTCCGGACACACAACTAAACACGCCATACACACGCCAATGGAGCTGCTGACCTGCCAGGGGATTTCCATTTCTGCCCATCCAGTCCTGAGATTTACACAGCGTTGCTACAACTTCTAACAATGAACCTTCCTTTACCGGGAAGTGGGGTATTTAATGGGGACATACATTGCATCTCTTGGCTGGAGTTCTGCTTTAATCTGCATTGCACCCGAATGGAGGCCGGAACGTGACAAACTGAGCACAAATAAAGATCATTTTACAAATGGTGTATATGTGAGACAAGTGAAGAGGAGCCGAGGTACACGTGACCCCCGAGGAACAGACGAGAGATGAGGACTAAGCAATGACCCCACCCATGGGAAGCAATGCCATCACAGCCAAGTTGGGCCATTGTCCTGGAATATAGAGCAGCATAAGTGCCCCTCCAGGCAGTCTGAGAAGAGGCGGGGGATATCCTTGCGGGCCCTTGGCTGTGACACAGACAATGAGGGGCCCGATGAAAAGAATCACCTTCAGCACTCTGGAGGAGAGAATCCCTCTACAAGAAGATGAATGTGGGATACAGAGCTTTAAATTAATGTTAAGGTGGTGGGAGGGGGGGGGGGGGGGGGAGTGACGGCTCTTATTGAACCTTGGAGTTCTTCTTAGGCCTGGGGGGCCAACACACAATGGACCACTAATGGCCCCCATGAACCTGCCCTCCATGGACCCATCCACCTCATGCGGCGTCCTCCCCCTCGGTAGATGCGGGAATATGGACAACTTTACGTAGAGAGGACGGGAGGACGCCGCATGAGGTGATTTCATGCAGTTTGAAGTCCGGCCATCCTCCCTCATCTCTCCTCATTGAATCTCCGTACCTCAGTACAAGCCCTGCCTGCGAGAGAATGTGCAGAAGCCTGAGCTCTGTGATCACCATTGCAATGCTTTCCAGGTTTGAATCCAAATATTAAAGAAATTCATTTCCTTCTATATTATTATTTGAACTTATCCTTTAACCCCTTCGTGACTGATGATGTGCAGTGTACGTCGCCA
>NW_017311149.1:3731-7845 GCF_000935625.1 Nanorana parkeri | reverse complement strand
GACCCCCGCACTCTGTGTTACATACTACTGACCCCTGCACTAGATAATGTCTTTCCAAGAACAGCCAGCCGGGTCATCTCACCATTAGGAATCATTCTGTATTTGCCTTCAGCACAGAGACTTACATTCCGCACAAAGCTGGTCTCCCCGACAGACCTGGCGATCAGCCCCGGCATAATGGCCACCCCGCTCTCGGCGATGGCTCGGTGGAACAAGCCCTTGGCTAGTGGGGACAGGACCTGTCAGAGGAAGTCAGGGAGAGATTAGATACAATGTATCACGCTCCGGAAACAGTATATTCAAGAGAACCTGTCAGCACAGAAATATGAGAACTGACATCGGTGACTTGTCTGTAAAGTGCTCCAGGGCTGTCATTCTCATCCTTGCTTCATTCTGGTAAGGAGAGATATATGGGGGCGTGGCTACTGACCTCCTGAGGAAAATGCTCGTTTCCTGGCTGTCTGTGGTTTTGATACTTTGAGAAGCTGCCCTGGAGTCTGGACCAGCATGTAGAGCAGGAAAGATGAAGTGACATCAGAACTCTTAATCTGCTTGTTCCGGGTCAAAGAATTAGAGTATACTGAAGCCACTGGATTGGCATGACTGCAGCCAGGACAGGTCACTAGCTTGTTGCAGGTTGGTGGCTCGTCTAGGCAGTGCAAGGATGAGGATGACAGTTTTGGAGCCGGTGTCTCTGAAAACAGTGTTTGGAGCAGAACGCATTTCCAGCGTTTCCCATTTGGGATATTTGGGCTGAGACAAAGGTTGGCTGCGTGTGGTCAGGACTTACCAATGCGGAGACGCTGACCCCACCAGCGGACTCCCCGAATATGGTGACGGAGTCGGGGTCCCCCCCGAAATCCGCAATGTTCTCCTTCACCCAGCGCAGCGCCTCCACCTGATCCAGGAATCCGTAGTTCCCCGCAGCTTGGCTGTCCCCGGAGCTACGGCAAACAAATGTTCCAGAGATCATGTGACAAGTCTATAACCAATGGTCTTCACCCCAAATTTACAGTCTCCTCCTCCACTCTTTACGGGAGTCAAGCAAATGAGGAGAATAGCGGAGGTGATAGTTCTACCCCGGGGGCCACTTACCTGCCGGTGCTCCGAGGGGAGGAACATTACAATTTTATAAGTCAACTTGACACAAGGGGGAAGAAAGTACTGACCAAGGGGAGGGCAAAAGGAGGCGGAGCTGTGTATGGCGGCTTACCTGAAGAAGCCCAGAATCCCCAGCCGGTACTGGATGGAAACAACGACGACATTTTCGTGGGCGCTCAGGGCGGAACCCTCAAACATCATGGCTGCTCCCATAACTAATGCGCCTCCGTGAATGAACACCATGACCTGCAGAGAGAAAACCAATAAAAGATCACTGAGCCTCCTGTCCTCCCCGCCGGTCCCACCCAAAGGCTTCCCCCACATCCGTTCACATGCACCAGAGCTGCACACATGGCGACATTAGCGGGAACCAAACGGTGAGCTGACCCCCTGAATCGGGTGCACCGCCGCAGTGGCCTATCTGTGCCATAATACCACCATCAGCTGGGACTGGAAACGGCCATTTTTAGACCGAACCAAAATGTATAAGATTACAAATGATAAAGTGCATTAAAGAGCACCTGTCATGATAGAATTATAAAGGCTGCCGTTGTTGGCCTCCTTCTGAAAATGTGAGGTGCCTGGCCGTGTCTGTCACAGATCCGGAAACAAACGTATTTCAGGCAGGGAGATTGATGGTAGGTGTCAGGAGATGGAAATCAAAGCCACACACCGAGGAAACATGACACAGGTCCTACATGGGGGCTTGATAACATGCTTTCTGACTACCGACGAATCCTACGATCCGGCAATATCTCCCGCCGGCTGCGGCATCTGGGCACTCACGGGTAGTTTGGCGTCCTGTCCGCGGTCGCCCGGGGTGAAGACATTGAGGTAGAGACAGTCCTCGGATGTGGGCGGGATCACAAATTTGGCTTTGAACACGTCTATGAGATTTTTCATAATGGCCGGGTCCTGCACACACCTGTGAAAGGAGAAATACGGATACTGGATTAGAGGGGAGCGAGGGGAGGAGGTGACCCCGCCCCCCACACATGTCACAGGGGCTGCTCACTGTTGTATGACCCTAAAGGTGTCCCCCCCCCACCTCCCCGCACCCTTCAGGTCTGATCGTCTCATATACAAACTGACTGTGAGTCATTTTGGTGTCACCCCTCCAATGGTGGCACCCGGGTGCAGGCCGCACCCCCCTTGTGACGCCACTGCATCTGGGTACCTTTCAGAAAGGGGCAACCAGATGCCCCCCCTCCCTTGTGAATTCAAAATGTAAATAAACACCCTTCGAGGAAATGTCCTTTATTTGAAGAAAAAACACAGTTGAACGCAGAATGACAGATCGCGCGTCACCACTCGCTCCGCCCACTTGTTTACATTTTGATCAGATATGCCATTTTTCGGCAGGATCGTTCTGGTCGGCGGGATTTTTTGGGCTTTGGCGAGTCGGCGGGTGTCGTTCATCGTGATTGACGCCGGGTTACATCGACGGACATCGGTTTTGTTTTCTCAATAAAGGACTTTTTCAAGGTGTGTTTATTTACATTTTGAATGATAACTCATTCACGAGGGGGGGGCATCTGGGTGCCCCTTGTAAATAAATGTTCGTTTGTAAATAAAGATTTTACAGAAATGATAATTACAAAATAAAATTATTTGTTTATAAACATGAAGTAAAAGTGAGGCGAGCCCTGCCAGCGGAGTGTGCGGAGCTCCCTCTGTGCGGGTGGAGGCGTACTTACATGGGAGGGTGTTCGGTGGCCTCTCTCACCCCATTCCAGTTTTCCGGGGCTCCTGAAGCTGCAAAGCGTAGGGGCCCCACCGGAGGCTTGGCGAAGGGGACCCCGTAGAAGGCGTGCACCGTCCTGTCCGCGGCTTTGGCCGTCACCGTTTTTCCGCGCAGTTTGCCGTAGCGCGTGCTCAACAGGGGCCGCCCGTCCTCGCCTCCTGCCGTCAAAGCAAAGACACAATTCACTGAGTGATGTCACCGCGCAGCAATGGCGGCTTAGAGGGGGGCGAGAGGGGAACCTTCTATGCTGCACACATTGCGGGAAGAAGGACTCCATGACTGGAAAGGTGACACGTGAATCTCCAGTAACGAGCAGGGTTGCCACCTTTTCCTCCATCGAAACTAGTCCCACCCCTGTTTTAGCACTCAGTGGCTCCTATTATCGCTGTAGTGACTTGCGTACATTCGGAGTCCCTCCATCGCTCACTCAGTGTGTACACAGTGCGGAATCTCAGTGTTTGCGCTCACCAGTTACATGCACATACATGTCTTTCTTCTCTGCACGCATCTCAAGGAACGTTCCAAAGGGTCCCCCCGGTGCCATAAAATCCATTGTTATAGATCAACAGATGAAACTAGAATCCCTCCGCCGGGACAACACTGGAGACCCGTCATGTATGTGGGGAGATTGCAGCATGGGACGAGGATTGTACATGGCTTTGTATGTGGGGCGGCAAGGACTGCAGATATTGCATGGCTGTCAGTGTGCCCCTCTGTATATAGTGTCTGCTCAGTTGTCAGTGTGCCCCTCTGTATATAGTGTCGGTCCCAGCTGTCAGTGTGCCCCTCTGTATATAGTGTCGGTCTCAGCTGTCAATGTGCCCCTCTGTATATAGTGTGGGTCTCAGCTGTCAGTGTGCCCCTCTGTATATAGTGTGGGTCTCAGCTGTCAGTGTGCCCCTCTGTATATAGTGTCGGTCTCAGCTGTCAGTGTGCCCCTCTGTATATAGTGTCGGTCTCAGCTGTCAGTGTGCCCCTCTGTATATAGTGTCGGTCTCAGCTGTCAGTGTGCCCCTCTGTATGCACAGCCCTCACCTGCACACAGGCCAGCCAGCAGCAGGCAGCACAGCGCAGCTCCTCCGCTCTTCATCTCCTCTCCGGGGTGACTGACGGCTGCAACTGCTGAGCGCTGCATATGCCCCGGACTGGGCTGATCCTGGCTGCTGATTGGCTGCTGAGACTGTCACTCACCGGCTGAGTACAATCCTTGTCTATATGGTCGGTGTTTGTATACATTGTATCAGCCGGGATCTGTCATGAGAGGATGGT
>NW_017311149.1:0-3699 GCF_000935625.1 Nanorana parkeri | reverse complement strand
ATTCGGGGACATTGTTTCCATTTTGGTTTTCTTTGTATTTCTATTGTAATGAAATGATTTTTTCGGAGGTGTTTTTGTGTTTATTTACATTTTACTCTTTGTACGAATGAGCACAAAGCGGGACGGATATACCCCGTAATCAGCTTGTAAGGGGCCAACATCTGGGTGCCCCTCTGTTTTAAAGAGAGCTCCCAGATCCCTATAAGTCCCCCCACCCCCCAACATCCTTTTTGGGGGATAAGTCATTGTCCCTATTGGGGCAAAATGCGCTGCAAAGTGAAGGGGACCTGCAGAGCGTGGGAGAGCCGGGGGACAAAGAAACGGACTGGTATGGGCTCCAAGGGGCCACTGTAGGAGGTCACCTGACCCCTTATAACGAAGGGTCAATGTTGGTGAAAAACCCCATTTTATTAAAGTCATGTGACTGAGAGCGAAACAGACGATCGTGACAACCTTAAAGGTGCCCACACACCTTGCGATTATTGTACGATAATCGCAAGGTGTGTGGAAGGCGTGCGACCGTTTCTACTGTACGGTCGCTCAACATTTTGTCTTTGGAGCATGTTCGAAAATCAGCCGAAAATCGTACGAGGTTTGTGGCATGTTCGAAAGATAAATGTCGCACCGGCCGGTGCGCGCAAGCGCACACTGCCCGTTCAGCATTGCGGTCATCGGAAGACCTGCTCTCAGTGGGCGCGGCTTGCGATTATCACAATTACGATCTGATTGTACAAGATGGGCGGATCGTACGTTTTTTTAATGACCTTACAACCATCGCACAACAAAAGTCTTGCGAGGGTTGTAAGGTGTGTGGCCAGTTTTAGATGTTACAGTGACGGGATCCCTGCAGATGACACAGAAAAGAAAGGTCTATCATTGTTATCATCGGTGTATTTTACATGATAGAGACGGAATATCCACCAGAAATCCAGAAAACACAAATGATACAAATGTTATAAATGGAGTTGCAGTTCAGGGAGTAAAATAATTCTTTTTTTTATTTTTAACAACAATGTATCTTATTTGTGTGTCACTCGGCTGGAGATCCTCCAATCATCTCTGACACCGTCCTTCCTTCTGGAGGGGGGGGGCTACGTCTGTTCCCCATGGTCCCTGTGTGTGTTGGAAAGTAGTCCAATCTCGCTCCCGGGATGGACTACAATCTCATGTTTAGTTTACTGATTTGTACTGAGTTTGTAGTCCATCCCGGGTGGGGGGAGGGGCGGAGCTTGGAGCGGTGACTACCACACACACAGGGACCATGGGGAACAGACGTAGCCCCCCTCCAGAAGGAAGGACGGTGTCAGAGATGATTGGAGGATCTCCAGCCGAGTGATACACAAATAAGATACATTGTTGCTCAGAGTTCAGGGACTCGGAGGGATTGAACTCCGGAGTTTAGTGTCACTTCTCACATCTCATACTCCTCATACATAATGTGATAAATATCATAGACGGGAAATCTTCCCTGACTTCTGAGAATCGTTTCCACGGCCCCCGACAATGACACATTCACAATCTGGAGGCTCCGACTCTTCAGGTTTCATTGTTCTCTCTCCAGTAATCTGTTGTTTTTAAACTGAAGGTAAAATTCCCAAATTTACCGACCTGTCACTAAGGTATGGCCAGGACATCTCCCTGATGCCATGCGGGCCGCCTGGGTCGCTATGGCATCTTGCTCGGACAGCCAGGCTGCTGGCTGTCACTGGCGGCTGTGAGGAGGAACGCTCCGTTCCTTTTCACAGCCGCTGCTGAGTTGGTGACAACCAGCAGCTTCGCAGGAGGTGGCTGGGCCCGTCATCGGCAGTGATCGAGGAGGCGGGACCCGGCGATCGAAGGGGAGGGGCCCGGCGATCGAGGAGGCGGGGCCCAGTGACGGAGGAGTCGATCATGGAGGAGAAGGAGTCGGACAGAGGATCGGAGCAGACAGGTAAGAGGGCTTGACCGCCCGTCTGAGACCCTGCAGAGCCCACCATAGAGAGTCTATGGTGGGCTCTGCAGGGTCACCCTCAGGTGGGCTGTTTGGGTTACCAGGTGGGCGTAACTAGAAATCACAGGGCCCCATACAAAATTTTGCTATGGGGCCCTGTGATTTCTAGTTACGCCCCTGCACACATCCAAACATAATGATATAATAATAATAACTATGCAGCACTCACATATACAACAAACGTGTAGAGAAACCCCCGTGTGATGAACATAATACAATGTTACAGATACAAAGTGATATCGATCAATACAAATCTAATAACCTCGGTGATCGATCCTCCTTATGAAAAGGATCTTCCAGTTTTATTATTCAGATTCCGGGGCTCACCCCTGAAACTCTCTATCGGGGAACGGTGAAAGCGCTCGTGTATTCCCGTGGTGGAATCGTACGATGATCTATATACACTTTATAATAACGGATCTCCTCGGCATCTCATCACTTTGTATCAATCCTGCTCACAGTGAGAAATAAAACCACCGAGGAGGCTGTATTTGTAAAGCAGCGAATCTGACATTTAGCAAACATTCTCCGCAGGAGAATCTTTCGGGCCCATGTGTTTTAAATGACAGTGGGATTCTCTGCCAGAGAATGTTTGGTGAAAGTCACATTCACTGCTTTATTAATAGATAATAGTGTAAGTGTAGTGGGAATCGTGTAAAATCTTCGGTTTAACCCCTTTTCCACCCGCCTCCTGCCGGACCTTCAAGAGACCTAAATGCCAGGGGGTGTTTTTTCGGCTTCCCGGTTATGATCACTGTGATTGGCTATCATAATGGTCATGTGATAGGGAACCCATCACCTGGGGACACAGCACTGTGTGACCAGGAGATATCGCTGACAGTGCTGGGGGACGGTCATGTGTTTTGGGGAGGTAACGCTCCACTTCTTCAGGATTACCCTGACAAAGGGGAGTCGCCCCGAAACGCGTTGATTGACAGCCGCAGGTCCCTATGGAATATACAACCTAAATATGAGTGTAACATGAAACATGGGCCCAAAGGTCTCCTTACCCTTCAACCCAGAGATCCCTATTGAGGATTATAGATACTGTGGATTTATGTGACAAGAACTCTGTGCTGAGCAGATACAATGTAGGGAATTTGGTGTAAAAGCTGCTTATCTTGTGCTGAGCGCAGTTCTTCATTTCATAATTAATTGACTAATAATGCAAATGTGACCCCCCCCTTCCCCCCCATGGAGTGTGTGAATATTGTGCTGGGTCATAGTGAGAGCGGAGATTATAATTGTGCTCCATATCCATGCCAATGCCTGATACCTGGTGGCACTGCCAATAACAATGAACTTTAGTACTTGTATTGGTCACCCTGAATGACCCCGACTAGCAATGTGTTCTCAGTATCAGTCACAGGGGTGTGTTCCCCTGGCAGGGAGGATTCTGGGTACACTCCAGGTTTTCATGTCCTGACACAGATTTGAGGTTAGCCCGGGCATGTGCCAGCCAATAAATGCTTACTGTGCAGATCTCTGGCACGCATTGCATGTACCCAATGCACCTCATCCTCTGATGGCTCGCACAAACATGGGCGCTCTTCTCCCGGGACTTCTTCTGTGTTGTGGCATCCAAGTGGCTTTTGGAATGGTCGAGTGCTCAACCCAAAAGTGGTATTATTATTGAACCACCTTTCCATCAAGGATTCTATTGGTGGAAATTCTGTGCTGAATTACCTGGTGCATATACCTGCTGTGCC
>NW_017311148.1:2736-7182 GCF_000935625.1 Nanorana parkeri | reverse complement strand
CGGCCGTTGTACAGGTTGGGTGGTGAATGTGCGGGGAATGTCGGCCCATGCGCACCGTGCATCACAGCTGGGTATGAACGGGTGAATGCGTTTGCCATGCGTCTCTCCTGCTCAGCACGTGACTCCTCCCCCCTCAGAGCCTGACGCCAGCTCAGAAGAGTCGGCTTCCACCGGAGAGGAGCAGGAGACCGAGACTCCTCCGGCCACTTCCAGCGAGACCGAGCAACCAAAAGAGGCCGAAACCGACGAGGAGAAGAAGACCGACGGCCCAGTGACGGAGGAGGACAAGAAAAAGTAAGCCGGCCCATCGAGGGTATGGGGGGTATATAGGGTACGATGGGGGGTATATAGGGTACGATGGGGGGTATATAGGGTACGATGGGGGGTATATAGGGTACGATGGGGGGTATATAGGGTACGATTGGGGGTATATAGGGTACGATGGGGGGTATGGAGGGTATGATGGGGGGGGGCAGCGGTGTCATGGGGGACTCATGGGCCGGGTATCTTGCAGTGGGGAGAAGGAACAGTAAAAGGAGAAGGAGAAGAAGGTGAAGAAGACCATTCCAGCGTGGGCCACGCTCTCCGCCAATCAGAGGGCCCGGGCCCAGAAACAGACGCACGCCTCCTCTGCGTCCCGCCCCAAGATGGACGCCATTCTGACTGAGGCCATAAAGGTCGGTGATGGTTTCTTGCTGATGATATGGGTCGGGGGCCGATACAGATTGGGGAACCCCAGACGCACACAGGAAGTGGCGGTAACACTCGGAGGTGCGTCACTTCCTGTGTCAGTAAACCATAGAGTCAATGTAAAGAAGTCTGAAGAAGGGACCCGAGTGGCTCTGAAACGTCGCCATGTTGTGACGCTCCATGCGCGTGACTTCTTCACATTCACAGTGATGTGCAGTTTTTAACAGTGATGGGGTCGGTGGTTCGCTTGGCCCCCCCCCCCGATACTCTGTGGTACTATCTATGTCCACTAGAGGGCGGCCCCCCCAGCTCATCTCCGCTCTCCTCACGCAGGCGTGTTTCCAGAAGTCCGGCGCCTCCGTGGTGGCCATCCGAAAATATATCATCAACAAGTACCCGTCACTGGAGCTGGAGAGGCGGGGCTTCCTGCTGAAACAAGCCCTGAAACGGGAGCTCCAGAGGGGGGCCATCCGCCAGGTGAGGTGTATTCTATCTCCTTCCTGACGTCTTCTGATTGGTCAGAGCTCCGTGACATCACGTCTCAGGCTGTGACATCATCTTCCTGTGTTTCAGGTGAAGGGGAAAGGAGCGTCCGGCAGCTTCGTCGTCGTGTCAAATTCTGGAAAATCGGCGCCAAAATCCCGAGACAGAAAGGTTTGTGGCCGCGTTGCCGCCGCGCTGATTGTGAATGTTTGTGGCCGCGTTGCCGCCGCGCTGATTGTGAATGTTTGTGGCCGCGTTGCCGCCGCGCTGATTGTGAATGTTTGTGGCCGCGTTGCCGCCGCGCCGATTGTGACAGACGGACATCCCCCCGCCGTACGGTGACCACTCTTGTCTGCTCCTCCCCTTCTAGAGAGGCGGATCCACAGCAGGAGACCAGATCAACGTCAAGCTGGAGGACATCTTACCCCTGGCGTTCACCCGGCTGTGTGAGCCCAAAGAAGCCTCGTACAGCCTCATCAAGAAATACGTCTCCCAGTATTACCCCAAGCTCAAAGTGGACGTCAGGTGCGTACGTATAGCATGACATGTATGGGGTGCGTACGTATAGCATGACATGTATGGGGTGCGTCCAGTATGACCATATATGCGGTGTGTCCGGTATGACCATATATGGGGTGCGTACGTATAGCATGACCATATATGGGGTGTGTACGTATAGCATGACCATATATGGGGTGTGTCCGGTATGACCATATATGGGGTGTGCACGTATAGCATGACCATATATAGGGTGTGCACGTATAGCATGACCATATATGGGGTGTGTATGGTATGACCATATATGGGGTGTGTATAGCATGACCATATATGGGGTGTGTATGGTATGACCATATATGGGGTGTGTATGGTATGACCATATATGGGGTGTGTATGGTATGACCATATATGGGGTGTGTATGGTATGACCATATATGGGGTGTGTATAGCATGACCATATATGGGGTGTGTATGGTATGACCATATATGGGGTGTGTATAGCATGACCATATATGGGGTGTGTATGGTATGACCATATATGGGGTGTGTATAGCATGACCATATATGGGGTGTGTATGGTATGACCATATATGGGGTGTGTATAGCATGACCATATATGGGGTGTGTATGGTATGACCATATATGGGGTGTGTATAGCATGACCATATATGGGGTGTGTATGGTATGACCATATATGGGGTGTGTATAGCATGACCATATATGGGGTGTGTATGGTATGACCATATATGGGGTGTGTATAGCATGACCATATATGGGGTGTGTATGGTATGACCATATATGGGGTGTGTATAGCATGACCATATATGGGGTGTGTATGGTATGACCATATATGGGGTGTGTATGGTATGACCATATATGGGGTGTGTATGGTATGACCATATATGGGGTGTGTATGGTATGACCATATATGGGGTGTGTATGGTATGACCATATATGGGGTGTGTATGGTATGACCATATATGGGGTGTGTATGGTATGACCATATATGGGGTGTGTATGGTATGACCATATATGGGGTGTGTATGGTATGACCATATATGGGGTGTGTATGGTATGACCATATATGGGGTGTGTATGGTATGACCATATATGGGGTGTGTATGGTATGACCATATATGGGGTGTGTATGGTATGACCATATATGGGGTGTGTATGGTATGACCATATATGGGGTGTGTATGGTATGACCATATATGGGGTGTGTATGGTATGACCATATATGGGGTGTGTATGGTATGACCATATATGGGGTGTGTATGGTATGACCATATATGGGGTGTGTATGGTATGACCATATATGGGGTGTGTATGGTATGACCATATATGGGGTGTGTATGGTATGACCATATATGGGGTGTGTATGGTATGACCATATATGGGGTGTGTATGGTATGACCATATATGGGGTGTGTATGGTATGACCATATATGGGGTGTGTATGGTATGACCATATATGGGGTGTGTATAGCATGACCATATATGGGGTGTGTATAGCATGACCATATATGGGGTGTGTATGGTATGACCATATATGGGGTGTGTATAGCATGACCATATATGGGGTGTGTATGGTATGACCATATATGGGGTGTGTATAGCATGACCATATATGGGGTGTGTATGGTATGACCATATATGGGGTGTGTATAGCATGACCATATATGGGGTGTGTATGGTATGACCATATATGGGGTGTGTATAGCATGACCATATATGGGGTGTGTATGGTATGACCATATATGGGGTGTGTATAGCATGACCATATATGGGGTGTGTATGGTATGACCATATATGGGGTGTGTATAGCATGACCATATATGGGGTGTGTATGGTATGACCATATATGGGGTGTGTATGGTATGACCATATATGGGGTGTGTATAGCATGACCATATATGGGGTGTGTATGGTATGACCATATATGGGGTGTGTATAGCATGACCATATATGGGGCGTATACGGTATGACCATGACATTTGGGGGTTCTGGCGGTTCCGTTGATCAGGTAGGATGGGGCGGTTCCGTTGATGAGCTGTGACCCGGGTTTTGTCTCGCAGGCCTCAGATGCTGAAGAACGCTCTGCAGAGGGCCGTGGAGAAGGGGCAGCTGGAGCAGATCACAGGAAAAGGGGCTTCCGGAACATTCCAGGTAAGGAGGGGAGGGGGCGGGGTCATGTTTGGTGGAAAGTTTGTGTTCTATCTCCTGTAGACGGGGGAGGGGAGGGGGGTAATATACGTCACAATGGTGGTCGCCATCTTTCTGAATCCTGAGAGCGCACTAACTCTGACTGATCTCTGTTGGCACAGCTGAAGCGGGCCGGAGATAAGCCTCTCCTCAGTGGCGGGGGATTCGAGGACGCCATCTTATCTGCCATCACAGCCATGAATGAGCCCAAAACCTGCTCCACCACGGCCATCAAGAAGTACGTCCTGGAGAACCATCCCGGAGTCAACTCCAGCTTCCAGGGTGAGCGTGTGCTTCCTCCTCCAGTTCACCTGCTGAAGAGAACGTTGCAGAAGTGCGAGAAGAACGGCTGGATGGATCAGATCTCCGGGAAAGGCTTCAGTGGCACCTATCAGCTCAGCTTCCCGTATTACCCAAGGTGCGTGCCTCTGTCTACAGGATGATGTGCTGCTCTCTGATGTAAGGTGGGAGGAGCTGTGCTGAGGGGGGAGGAGCTGTGCTGAGGGGAGGGGCCATAGTTAATGGAGGGGGAGGGGCAGGACTGAGGGGGGGGGGGGGGAGGTGGGGGGG
>NW_017311148.1:0-2724 GCF_000935625.1 Nanorana parkeri | reverse complement strand
CCTTGCTGATCAGAGGGAGGAGTTATACTGAGCAGCAGGGAAGAAGCTGTTCTGAAGGTGGGGAAAGGAGCTGTGCAGAGGGAGGAGTCATGCTGAGCAGGGTGTCAGAATGTTTATACTGCTCTGATATACAGGACGGTTTATGGAAACAAAGGAAAATCTATGGTTAAGGAGATTCCCAATGTATTTCCATCAATCAAAATTTACGCGAGTTCTTTCATTTGCGCCGACTTCGAAGACCAGAGGAATACCAAAGTGTACAAAATATAGAGATTTATTTATCAAAATCAGTGCAAAATAATAATGAAATATAATTAGTGACAAACAAAGAATATGGATCCGATAATATCAGTCAATTTGATAACACACGTAATGCATAAAATGTGACCGCTGGATATTAATTCTACAGATAAATTATATATATATATATATATATGTGGCTGATGAATTGCCTGATATACAGATAGAGAGTATACTTTATCAGCAATATAAATGTCGTTGTTTTGGAAGAAGTCAGCAGTCAATACTCGGCCACCAGGGATAGTCAGGTTCTCTTTAGTTCAGTTTCCTGGGACAGCCGTCCTCAGCTTCTGACCTATACCCTCTGGAATGTATTTGCTTACTGCCTTGATGTTCGATTCTCTCTCTTGATGGAATTCTCCCCCTTCAACTGGGCTCCTGATCTATATCCCCCCCTGCGGAGTGGGCTTGGTTTGATCTATCACGTGATTACTGACGTGTAACATGACGTCAAATACCCTATATGGTCATAGACTTTTCCCTTACAATCACCATCAGGGGGCGCTGTTGTTCTATGTAAAAATTGGGAACATTTCATTTAATTTCTACAGATAAGGCAGTGCTATGACCTCTGACCGAAGACCCTGGACAAGACCCATAAATATAAACTTAACCCTACCATGCCAAACTATCGGTCTGCTCCTGCAATTTACGGCTTGGGAAACACAGTCTAACTTTAGCAATTAACCATCCTCCTTAAATTCCTTGGAAGTGAGGTACTTAGTTTAAAGTTTAGACCCAGAAGTTTTCCATACATCATAAGAAAAGAATATACATTAGAATGTACCACCTAATTCTATGCACTTAAATATGACAACCCCGTTATTATAATACACACGAATATATCTCAATGGGTACACTCAAACAATATATAATGAATATAGTTGGATATATAAAAGTACACGTATAAAATTCTACTTAAAAATCAGTCAATTAAGTATGCAGATAGATGCTACATATCATATAATGTTATTATCATAACATTATAGTAAGGTTTCGTAAGGAACTTTTAAATAAGCCCCGCCTTCTATTCATTAAAGAAAGAGAGAAAAAAAAAACTCTTTAGAAATTCTTATCTCTTGTAGGGAGGCAGAGAAAGTCATCACCCCGCCCCATACAGGCCGGCACCGTCTTACTTGATGTGCTTCTGAGACCCCCACAATTTACCATCGGAGGCAGGTTTATATTACATTCCCATCTCCTTCTCTGACCGTCTCTTGTTTAAGGAAAATGAACTTATATTCACCTCATAGCACATAGACAAAATGGCCGCCAGTATGCCCATCGACACATCTGTAGAATCACATGTTTAGGCCTGTGAAATCGATTCCTTTTGGCCCAATAGTTCTGACGGGGAGGAGCTGTGCAGAGGGAGGAGTCATGCTGAGCAGCAGGAGGAGGAGCTGTGCAGAGGGAAGAGTCATGCTGAGCAGCAGGAAGAGGAGCTGTGCAGAGGGAGGAGTCATGCTGAGCAGGAGGAGGAGCTGTGCAGAGGGAGGAGTCATGCTGAGCAGGGGGAGGAGCTGTGCAGAGGGGGGGGTCATGGTGTAGGGAGGAGTCATGCTGAGCAGGAGGAGGAGCTGTGCAGAGGGAGGAGTCATGCTGAGCAGGAGGAGGAGCTGTGCAGAGGGAGGAGTCATGCTGAGCAGGAGGAGGAGCTGTGCAGAGGGAGGAGTCATGCTGAGCAGGAGGAGGAGCTGTGCAGAGGGAGGAGTCATGCTGAGCAGGAGGAGGAGCTGTGCAGAGGGAGGAGTCATGCTGAGCAGGAGGAGGAGCTGAGCAGGGGGAGGAGTCATGCTGAGCAGGAGGAGGAGCTGTGCAGAGGGAGGAGTCATGCTGAGCAGGGGGAGGAGTTGTGCAGAGGGAGGAGTCATGCTGAGCAGGGGGAGGAGTCATGCTGAGCAGGAGGAGGAGCTGTGCAGAGGGAGGAGTCATGATGAGCAGGGGGAGGAGCTGTGCAGAGGGAGGAGTCATGCTGAGCATGGGGAGGAGCTGTGCTGAGCGGGGGACGGCAGTTATACTCTTACAGCTGCTCCTGCATGGCGCCGCGCACACACTAATCCTGCGTTCCCTTCTCCCGTAGTCCTTACGTGCTCTTCCCAGACAAGGCGGTTAAACAGGAAGATGACGATGAATCTGACAACGAATCAGAAGAAGAGGAGGAGGAGTCTGAGGAGGAAGAATCTGAGGAGGAGGAACCCCCTCCAAAGAGGAGGTGAGTGTCTCTCCGCATGTTGGGGGTGTCATGCGGTGTCCCCGGTACGTGTCCTGGTGACGGTCACACGCTCTGATCGCGGTATGTTCAGTGGGGGTGGCTACACGTCCATGCGGAGTCTCCCTGGAACCGCCCTGACGTGTGCACTCGGCCACACGTGTTTATTATGGGATGTGTAGTCACCTGACCCAACAGTGAGCGTTCCCCCC
>NW_017311147.1:7026-8910 GCF_000935625.1 Nanorana parkeri | reverse complement strand
TAACCCCTCCACTGCCAGGACGCAGTGCCCAGTGACATCACTATTTAACCCCTCCGCTGCCAGGATGCAGTGCCCAGTGACATCACCATTTAACCCCTCCACTGCCAGGACACAGTACCCAGTGACATCATCATTTAACTCCTCCATTGCCAGGACACAGTGCCCAGTGACATCATCAGTTAACCCCTCCGCTGCCAGCATGCAGTGCCCAGTGACATCACCATTTAACCCTCCGCTGCCAGGACACAGTGCCCAGTGACATCATCATTTAACCCTCCCCTGCCGGGACACAGTGCCCAGTGACATCATCATTTAACCCCTCCATTGCCAGGACACAGTGCCCAATGACATCACCATTTAACCCCTCCGCTGCCAGGACGCAGTGCCCAGTGACATCACCATTTAACACCTCCGCTGCCAGGACACAGTGCCCAGTGACATTATAATTTAACCCTCCGCTGCCAGGACACAGTGCCCAGTGACATCATCATTTAACCCTCCACTGCCGGGACACAGTGCCCAGTGACATCATCATTTAACCCCTCCATTGCCAGGACACAGTGCCCAGTGACATCACCATTTAACCCCTCCGCTGCCAGGACACAGTGCCCAGTGACATCACCATTTAACCCCTCCACTGCCAGGACACAGTGCCCAGTGACATCATCATTTAACCCCTCCACTGCCAGGACACAGTACCCAGTGACATCATCATTTAACCCCTCCATTGCCAGGACACAGTGACCAGTGACATCACCATTTAACCCCTCCGCTGCCAGGACACAGTGCCCAGTGACATCATCATTTAACCCCTCCACTGCCAGGACACAGTGCCCAGTGACATCATCATTTAACCCCTCCACTGCCAGGACACAGTGCCCAGTGACATCATCATTTAACCCCTCCACTGCCAGGACACAGTGCCCAGTGACATCACCATTTAACCCCTCCACTGCCAGGATGCAGTGCCCAGTGACATCATCATTTAACCCCTCCACTGCCAGGACACAGTACCCAGTGACATCATCATCCAACCCCTCCACTGCCAGGACGCAGTGCCCAGTGACATCACTATTTAACCCCTCCGCTGCCAGGACGCAGTGCCCAGTGACATCACCATTTAACCCCTCCACTGCCAGGACACAGTACCCAGTGA
This sequence comes from Nanorana parkeri, assembly GCF_000935625.1. Taxonomy (NCBI): domain Eukaryota; kingdom Metazoa; phylum Chordata; class Amphibia; order Anura; family Dicroglossidae; genus Nanorana; species Nanorana parkeri. Next base: position 7,754 of record NW_017311147.1, on the reverse strand, counting down.
CATCATCATTTAACTCCTCCATTGCCAGGACACAGTGCCCAGTGACATCATCAGTTAACCCCTCCGCTGCCAGCATGCAGTGCCCAGTGACATCACCATTTAACCCTCCGCTGCCAGGACACAGTGCCCAGTGACATCATCATTTAACCCTCCCCTGCCGGGACACAGTGCCCAGTGACATCATCATTTAACCCCTCCATTGCCAGGACACAGTGCCCAGTGACATCATCATTTAACCCCTCCACTGCCAGGACACAGTGCCCTCAGCTTCCCTGTGGCTGTGCATCACCAATGAGTGTGCGCACATCTGACGGTTGCTGGTTCAACGCATTATCGCTGTTCATGGCACATGTGCAAAATTTAGAAAGGCGGGCGGTGGGGGGCTGTCCCTTCACCATATAAGGAAAGGTGCGAGGAGCTCAACAGATGACCAAAATGTTTATGGGGGTATCGGTTACATAACATAAATGAAGTTTTCTTATAACCGGCCATAGTACATAGTTCAGTATTAAAGGGACCACATGCAGTAGGGTGGGGGTGCTCTCCGCACACCTTTCAGCATTCCCGGCCAGTACACAGGGATGGTGCTTGCAGTAACTCCACGGATGGCACCGTGCAAAACGAACAGTGGAAGAAATGGAACAGGAGAATTAAAGGGACCACAGGCATTAACATGGAGTTCTCCCCCTCCCATGGCCATTGGTATGGAGTTGCCCTCTATGGCCTTT
>NW_017311147.1:6511-6838 GCF_000935625.1 Nanorana parkeri | reverse complement strand
TTCACCTTCTTCCACCATAATCCATGGATGAGTCGTGTTCGGGGCCTCGGTCACCCACACATTCTAATGCCGTTACCCTGCCAGGCCATAATGGTTCCTGCTGGGAGGATATGCTGGGACTTGCAGTCCCTCAGTGGTGAGGGACGGGTTTGCCTGATTGTAATAAAAGTAGTTCCCGTTACTCTGCGTAGCGCTTTGGAAACGTGGCAGAATTCCCGGTATGCGGGGCGTGCTGCACTGACAATAGCCGGGTTATAAATACTTCCCCCGTCCCTTGTGTCCGTTATGATATTTTGATCTATTTATACCCAGTATGGGGGAGCTGAC
>NW_017311147.1:5288-6429 GCF_000935625.1 Nanorana parkeri | reverse complement strand
AAGGTCAGCCGCCTGGACAGCCTCCTCCCGGCCAATCACCATCAGCAACGGACGGGGTATTTGCAGCACAGAAAGAGAACTCCGCTCGGCAGAACTCGTATCTCTGAAGTTGGCCCCAGGATTCTACAACCTGGAAAATGTACTTATTGGGGTGACCCCCTCTAACTGCCAGGGGCATGTGCAGAAATTTCACAGCCAGTGCCGGGGCAAAAAGGTCAAAGTGCCCCCATCCCCAATGAGCAGTGATCTACTTCAGCAGCATAGGTTGCAGGATCTGCTCTTTCTGGGCCCCTTCCCTGCTGCCGCCTCTCCTGCCTACCCCTCAGCCCGGCCCTGGTGACAGCTAATAAATGACACTGCTGAGTCAGAGATTTAGGTTTAGTGAGGATGAGATAAAGACTTTGATTGCTCAGATAGGAGAGTGCAGGATGGAGAGTCTTGGTTAGAGAAAGTTCAGGATGGAGAGACTTCTTCAGGATGGAAAGTTAAGGATTGAGAGAGTTCAGGAAAAAGAGTTTAAGGAGAGGAGAGTGTTCAGGATAAGGAGTTCTGGTTAAGATTGGAGAGTTCAGGATGGAGAGCTGAGGATGGGGAGATGAGGATGGAAAGTTGAGGATGGGGAGTTGAGGATGGAGAGTTGAGGATGGAGAGTTGAGGATGGAGAGTTGAGGATGGAGAGTTGAGGATGGAGAGTTGAGGATGGGGAGTTGAGGATGGAGAGTTGAGGATGGGGAGTTGAGGGTGGAGAGTTGAGGATGGAGAGTTGAGGATGGAGAGTTGAGGATGGGGAGTTGAGGATGGAGAGTTGAGGATGGAGAGTTGAGGATGGAGAGTTGAGGATGGGGAGTTGAGGATGGAAAGTTGAGGATGGAGAGTTGAGGATGGAGAGTTGAAGATGGAGAGTTGAGGATGGAGAGTTGAGGATGGAGAGTTGAAGATGGAGAGTTGAGGATGGGGAGTTCAGGATGGAGAGTTCAGAATGGAGAGTTGAGGATGGAGAGATGAGGATGGGGAGTTGAGGATGGAGAGTTGAGGATGGAGAGTTGAGGATGGAAAGTTGAGGATGGGGAGTTGAGGATGGGGGGTTGAGGGTGGGGAGTTGAGGATGGGGAGTTGAGGATGGAGAGTTGAGGATGGAGAG
>NW_017311147.1:3320-5056 GCF_000935625.1 Nanorana parkeri | reverse complement strand
GGAGAGTGCGGATGGAGAGTTGAGGATGGAGAGTTGAGGATGGAAAGTTGAGGATGGAGAGTTGAGGATGGAAAGTTGAGGATGGAGAGATGATGATGGGGAGATGAGGATGGAAAGTTGAGGATGGAAAATTGAGGATGGGGAGAAGAGGATGGAGAGTTGAGGATGGAGAGTTGCGGATGGAGAGTTGAGGATGGAAAGTTGAGGATGGAGAGTTGAGGATGGGGAGTTGAGGATGGGGAGTTGAGGATGGAAAGTTGAGGATGGAAAAGTGAGGCTGGAGAGTTGAGGGTGGAAAGTTGAGGATGGAGAGTTGAGCATGGGGAGAAGAGGATGGAGAGTTGCGGATGGAGAGTTGAGAATGGGGAGTTGAGGATGGAGCATCCAATTTACAAAGGAGCTAATCACTTAAAACCACTGATATTGACCAAATTATCAGAAAAGACATACAATCACAACAATCTACCCTGCCTAATTAGAACACACCAATAACAAAAGGACAAAAAAAACCAGGGTGATTAATCATAGTTGAGGATGGAGAGTTGAGGATGGAAAGTTGAGGATGGAGAGATGATGATGGGGAGATGAGGATGGAAAGTTGAGGATGGAAAATTGAGGATGGGGAGAAGAGGATGGAGAGTTGAGGATGGAGAGTTGCGGATGGAGAGTTGAGGATGGAAAGTTGAGGATGGAGAGTTGAGGATGGGGAGTTGAGGATGGGGAGTTGAGGATGGAAAGTTGAGGATGGAAAAGTGAGGCTGGAGAGTTGAGGGTGGAAAGTTGAGGATGGAGAGTTGAGCATGGGGAGAAGAGGATGGAGAGTTGCGGATGGAGAGTTGAGAATGGGGAGTTGAGGATGGAAAGTTGAGGATGGAGAGTTGAGGATGGAGAGTTGAGGATGGGGAGTTGAGGATGGGGAGTTGAGGATGGGGAGTTGAGGATGGAAAGTTGAGGATGGAAAGTTGAGGATGGAGAGCTGAGGACGGAGAGTTGAGGATGGAGAGTTGAGGACGGAGAGTTTAGGATGGAAAGTTGAGGATGGAGAGATGAGGATGGAGAATTGAGGCTGCAGAGTTGAGGATGGAAAGTTGAGGATGGAGAGTTGAGGATGGAAAGTTGAGGATGGAGAGTTGAGGACGGAGAGTTTAGGATGGAAAGTTGAGGATGGAGAGATGAGGATGGGGAGATGAGGATGGAAAGTTGAGGATGGAGAGTTGAGGATGGAGAATTGAGGATGGGGAGAAGAGGATGGAAAGTTGAGGCTGGAGAGTTGAGGATGGAGAGTTGAGGATGGGGAGTTGAGGGTGGAAAGTTGAGGATGGAGAGTTGAGGATGGAGAGTTGAGGATGGGGAGTTGAGGATGGAGAGTTGAGGATGGAGAGTTGAGGATGGAGAGTTGAGTATGGAGAGTTGAGGATGGAAAGTTGAGGATGGAGAGATGAGGATGGAGAGTTAAGGACAGAGAGTTGCGGATGGAGAGATGAGGATGGGGAGATGAGGATGGAAAGTTGAGGATGGAGAGTTGAGGTTGGAGGATTGAGGATGGGGAGAAGAGGATGGAGAGTTGAGGGTGGAGAGTTGAGGATGGGGAGTTGAGGATGGAGAGTTGAGGATGGAGAGTTAAGGATAAGGAGTTGAGGATGGAGAGTTGAGAATGGAGAGTTGAGTATGGGGAGTTGAGGATGGAGAGTTGAGGATGGGGGGTTGAGGAGGGAGGGGTGGGGGTGGGGGGGGGA
>NW_017311147.1:0-2129 GCF_000935625.1 Nanorana parkeri | reverse complement strand
GAGTTGAGGATGGGGAGTTGAGGATGGGGAGTTGAGGATGGAGAGTTGAGGATGGAGAGTTGAGGATGGAGAGTTGAGGATGGAGAGTTCAGGTGGAGAGTTGAGGATGGGGAGATGAGGATGGAGAGTTGAGGATGGAGAGTTGAGGATGGAGAGTTGAGGATGGAGAGTTAAAGATGGAGAGTTCAGGATGGGGAGATGAGGATGGAGAGTTGAGGATGGAGAGTTGAGGATGGAGAGTTCAGGTGGAGAGTTGAGGATGGAAAGTTGAGGATGGGGAGTTAAGGATGGAGAGTTGAGGATGGAGAGTTCAGGTGGAGAGTTGAGGATGGAAAGTTGAGGATGGGGAGATGAGGATGGAGAGTTTTCGGATGGAGAGTTGAAGATGGAGAGTTGAGGATGGGGAGTTTTCGGATGGAGAGTTTTCGGATGGGGAGTTGAGGATGGGGAGTTGAGGATGGAGAGTTGTGGGGGCAGGTGTGGAGTGTCAGTGCAGGCCTGTCAGATGGATCAGGGACTGGCTTTGTATTTGGTCCCAGGATGGCTTCTGTGTTGATGGGCTGGAAATCCCCCCCCGTGGGAGAGGAGCAGGTCCAGGCCCAGCAGATTACGGCCTATCTGAAGAATGGAGTCACATGGTCTGGAGGAGGGGGGGGAGACAGAAACTTTCCACAGCTGCCCGAGAGATGCTGCAGCCTCCTAAATATAGCCGGTGGCGGCGAGAGGCTGAGATACGCCGGGACGTCACTATATAAGCTGCGAATGTGCGAGATGTTCTCTCCATAGCCGCACCTGCCTCCCCGCCAGTGTCACGTTTCCAGCTCTTTGTGTCGCCCGGTCCCTCGTCTCCATCCGGCTCAGTTCAATGAACCTGCAATCCTCCACTGCATTTCGATCGGAGCACAGCTTCAAGAAGAGCTCCTCTTCCTCCTCCGTCGGTGGCGTCCAGAACCGCGAGCCATTCATGGACAAGACGCCGGGCATCTTCAGCGAGGACTTCGGCAAGTTCCGCAGACCCCTGGGGGAACCGCTGGGCTTCTCAGGCAAGTTGGGGCCCCCCGCGGGACGATTGTCTCTCTTCACACCAATATCTCTGCAGTTCCCACATTTTTGGATCCCCCCCGCCCCCCCACACAAAAAACCCGGCATACCAACCTTTCCTGTATGGCAGAGGTCTATGACATGAGTCCAGCGTCCGTTCTCCTTACCAGAGATGAGCAGCAAAATGTCACAAAATTGACTTCGACTTCCAGTGACGACGACGCGTTTCGCAAACGGGAAGAGCTTTTACTTTCCGCTGAGCCCTCTAGTGAAAAGCTTTTTCGGCATTTTTGGCGCGTCAGCAGGAGGCGAAATCAGTTTTGGGAAATTCTGCAGCTCATCCTTCATCCCATCACCTCCTTTTTATATGGGATCTGCACAGAGCAACCCATGTGTGAGAAGCCTCCCATGGAAGCGGCACTTCTCTCCGAAATACCTCTGTAAGTGACAGATCGGAAAAAGCTTCCATCTGGGCCTACTCACACTGGTGTAGTGCTTGGTGACAGGTTTCAGCAACTAGGGGAGCAGGTGTATAGGAATGGGCGTGGTTAGGAGAGCTGGGAGGGTGTTTTTTTAATCAGGGAGGGGCTTAAAGTTTAATTGATTGATTTCAGCTCCTTTAAAGGAGATCTGCCACCATTAACCCTCCGTTGGTCTAAGTGCCAGGCCCTCCTACTGGTCAGTTGGTTTCAATGCTTCCAAGCCATTGACTTGGAACACCTGGAGACCCTGAGAGAGGCAGGGAAGTACAATCATTGTGCAGCACTACTGAGGAGGAATATTTTAGTTACAGGTGGAGTCTAGGGTGCTGAGTCAGCTCCTGACTACGTGTTGGATGCTCCAGCAGTGAGATCTTCCTGCCATATCTCCGGGCTCTGTTCCTGTTCACCTGAGATTTTGGCTTATGTGTGCCTGCCCACCATGGATTGTTCCCTTTTGGTGGTTCCAGCTCCTTCTGTTACATGGCGGAAACCCCTCATAATGGGCACAGCGGGTGTACAGACCCGGGAACAAAGATGATATAACTAGATCTTTGTAGGTTGGTGTGGTGTAGATGATATGGCTGGGTCTGTGTAGGTGGGTGAGGT
>NW_017311146.1:6709-7143 GCF_000935625.1 Nanorana parkeri | reverse complement strand
GGGCGCTCTCTGTATGGATCATGTGACCAGGGGGCGCTCTCTGTATGGATCATGTGACCAGGGGGCGCTCTCTGTATGGATCATGTGACCAGGGGGCGCTCTCTGTATGGATCATGTGACCAGGGGGCGCTCTCTGTATGGATCATGTGACCAGAGGGCGCTCGCTGTGTGGATTCAGCTGTTTGTCCCTCAGATGGGTGGTAGCGCTCGGCTGGTTTCTGCGTTGTGCGCACCTTCTGCCTCGGGTCACTCGGCCCTCTTCTCTCTTTGTAGGAGCGGGATCAGGTGCTGCGACGTATCGCTGAGGATCGGCAGATGCGGCACAACAAGGACCAGAACGTCACCGCGCCGGCAGCCACAGAGGGCCAGAGTAGCCTCAGTCATGTGACCGCTCACAACCAATGTGCCCTGATGGTGAGTACCACAGAGAATGG
>NW_017311146.1:1556-2207 GCF_000935625.1 Nanorana parkeri | reverse complement strand
CTCCGCAGCCCCTCAGTACTCTCCATGTTGTCTTCCAGGTCCGCCTCCCCTCAGGACAGTCCCTGCGATTGGGGTTCCCCGCTGACTCCTCCCTCCGCTGCGTCTGCGATCACCTCAACACTCTGCAGCCGTCTCTGTCCCCGTGCAGCTTATTACAGACCTTCCCCACGCGGCACTTCACCGAGGAGGACCTCCCCCGCAGCCTGGAGGACCTGGGACTGACCCCCAATGCCACCCTGTGTGTCCGGCCCAGAGAGGACCCCAAAACCAGCCCTGGACCCCCCTCACCCCCCCCTCAGGAGCCGCTGGATATGCACTACAACCTCAATGATCTGATGCGGCACGGAGACGACCTGCTACCCATCCTGTCCTCGCCCGCCCAATCCGTGTCTCCCAATGTCCAGATGAGGGAGGAGCCAATGCCGCACAGCTGGGGTGAGTGACCACACGCTAAGGAATGAACCTCATGTATGTAAGGTGCTATATACAGACCCAGGACCCCTCACATGTGACCTCCAGACTGACCCAGGACCCCTCACATGTGACCTCCAGACTGACCCAGGACCCCTCACATGTGACCTCCAGACTGACCCAGGACCCCTCACATGTGACCTCCAGACTGACCCAGGACCCCTCACATGTGAACTGAGA
>NW_017311146.1:0-679 GCF_000935625.1 Nanorana parkeri | reverse complement strand
TCCAGACTGACCCAGGACCCCTCACATGTGACCTCCAGACTGACCCAGGACCCCTCACATGTGACCTCCAGACTGACCCAGGACCCCTCACATGTGACCTCCAGACTGACCCAGGACCCCTCACATGTGACCTCCAGACTGACCCAGGACCCCTCACATGTGACCTCCAGACTGACCCAGGACCCCTCACATGTGACCTCCAGACTGACCTAGGACCCCTCACATGCACACTGAGACTTCCATCTTAGTGTCTCCAGAACACGGAGCTGCCATTGGGGTGAGGTGAGGTGTATTATGGTAAATGAATGGATGGGGGGGGGGCGGGGTTATGTTTGATTCAGCCGTGTCATCTCTGTCCTGCACAGGCCGTGGACACCGACTGGCTCCCCAGGATGAAGATGGTGCGGAGGAGGGGCAGAGGTTCGGCTTAGACGGTAATCTTTTCTATGAAGAACCAGAAACCAGATTTCCTGAGCCGGCATCAGACGTGTCCTAGACGTGTCCGTATTGTGTACACACCTTATATACCTCCCTCTATAATGTACGAGGTGTATACAGTGTGTACACAACTGTCTTTTATCTCCCCTCCACTGAGGGACACAGGAAAGCTCATACAGTCAGGTTATACTGCTGCCTACTGTCCCCATAACCCCTCCCCTGCCCAACATGTCCCCATAAC
>NW_017311145.1:7959-8975 GCF_000935625.1 Nanorana parkeri | reverse complement strand
TGAGGGCATTCACCGAGGACATTCACCGAGGATATTCACCGAGGACATTCACCGGGGGCATTCACCAAGGACATTCACCGGGGGCATTCACCAGGGACATTCACTGGGGGCATTCACAGAGGACATTCACCGAGGACATTCACAGAGGGCATTCACCGAGGACATTCACCGAGGACATTCACCGGGGGCATTCACCGAGGACATTCACCGGGGGCATTCACTGAGGGCATTCAGCGAGGACATTCACAGAGGACATTCACCGAGGACATTCACAGAGGACATTCACCGGGGGCATTCACCGAGGACATTCACAGAGGACATTCACCGGGGGCATTCACCGAGGACATTCACAGTCATTCACCAGGGACATTCACCGGGGGCATTCACTAAGGGCATTCACCGAGGACATTCACCGGGGGCATTCACCAGGGACATTCACCGGGGGCATTCACTAAGGGCATTCACCGAGGACATTCACCGGGGGCATTCACCAGGGACATTCACCGGGGGCATTCACTAAGGGCATTCACCGAGGACATTCACCGGGGGCATTCACCAGGGACATTCACCGGGGACATTCACCGAGGGCATTCACTAAGGGCATTCACCGAGGACATTCACCGGGGGCATTCACTAAGGGCATTCCCCGAGGACATTCACCGAGGGCATTCACCGAGGACATTCACCGAGGACATTCACAGAGGACATTCACTGAGGGCATTCACCGGGGGCATTCAACGGGGACATTCACCGCACCCAGATGCTCACTATACAGCAGCAGATTGTCTCCCGGGGGAGGGGGAGTGATAGCCTGCAGAGTCATGTGATCAGCTGACCTGTATTTGCGGTCACTCCTCCTCATCTGATTGGCTCGGAGTTTCAGCACCAAAATGCGCAGAATCCGCAGGAAGATGATGAAGTTCACCTGATGACATCAGAGGAGGGGCGGAGACATCTGTCACATGACTGAGTCATGGAGGAGGGAAGACTGCTATATGGGGGAGGGGGAGGAGGGA
>NW_017311145.1:4524-5356 GCF_000935625.1 Nanorana parkeri | reverse complement strand
GGGGGAGGGGGAGGAGGGAAGACTGCTATATGGGGGAGGGGACACTCAGCAAAACAGCAAACAGAATTGGTGATCGAATTATCCACCAGTACGAGCTATTGTCATTCCTCTCCCAACACCTGAGGACAGACACAGGTCAGAGGTCAGAGAACAGACAGAGGTCAGAGGTCAGACACAGGTCAGAGGTCAGCGTCATTCTCCTCTACTGATAGAAGTCAGGTGATGGTGACAACCAGGAAGACACAGGAAGTGTTCAGTCACATGGTGTCACCGCACTCTGACCGTACTCACTGTGTGTTCTCATACAGATGCCGCACAACCACCCACGGGACAACGAAGAGCACCGGGGCCCCTGGAAGAAACATACAACATGTCAGGGAAGGGTGACACCTCACATGTGGCATGTACAGGGGTGACAATATGAGGACGGACTCACCCCAGCCCAGCGCCATGTATCGCGGCAGTGCGGCCTCCTCAGAGAAGGAGAGGACGAGGAGGAGGTTGTGCAGGTAGAGCCCCTCCACCAGCAGCCAATAATAATTGGAGGCCACACAATACTGAGTGATGGTCTGCGCAACACGACAGCCAATCAGAGTCTGCAGAGACAGGAGACACCATGACCATCCAACATGACCCGCCCATGCAGAGCTAAGGTGAGGGGTGGAGCCTGACCGGACCTCTTCCCCTATACAGGTGAGGGGTGGAGCCTGACCGGACCTCTTCCCCTATACAGTTTAAGGGTGGAGCCTGACCGGACCTCTTCCCCTATACAGGTGAGGGGTGGAGCCTGACGGGACCTCTTCCCCTATACAGGTGAGGGGTGGAGCCTGAC
>NW_017311145.1:2701-4191 GCF_000935625.1 Nanorana parkeri | reverse complement strand
TGCGGCGCCCTCCTCCCCTATACAGGCAACACGACAGCCAATCAGAGTCTGCAGAGACAGGACAGGTGAGGGGTGGAGCCTGACGGGACCTCTTCCCCTATACAGGTGAGGGGTGGAGCCTGACGGGACCTCTTCCCCTATACAGGTGAGGGGTGGAGCCTGACGGGACCTCTTCCCCTATACAGGTGAAGGGTGGAGCCTGACGGGTCCTCTTCCCCTATACAGGTGAGGGGTGGAGCCTGACGGGACCTCTTCCCCTATACAGGTGAAGGGTGGAGCCTGACGGGTCCTCTTCCCCTATACAGGTAAGGGGAGGAGCCTGATGGGACCTCTTCCCCTATACAGGTAAGGGGAGGAGCCTGATGGGACCTCTTCCCCTATACAGGTAGGGGGAGGAGCCTGATGGGACCTCTTCCCCTATACAGGTAGGGGGAGGAGCCTGATGGGACCTCTTCCCCTATACAGGTAATGGGAGGAGCCTGATGGGACCTCTTCCCCTATACAGGTAGGGGGAGGAGCCTGATGGGACCTCTTCCCCTGTACAGGTAGGGGGAGGAGCCTGATGGGACCTCTTCCCCTATACAGGTAAGGGGAGGAGCCTGATGGGACCTCTTCCCCTGTACAGGTAGGGGGAGGAGCCTGATGGGACCTCTTCCCCTATACAGGTAAGGGGAGGAGCCTGATGGGACCTCTTCCCCTGTACAGGTAAGGGGGAGATTTGGCCCCGTGGTGGTCTCACCTTCTCTCTCAGCAGGGCGGTCATGTCCTCCTTGCCCCGAATCATGTTGTGTTGGTGGAGGAGCAGAGCGTCGCGGGACAGCAGAGACACAGCGCGCAGGATGAAGGACACAAACAGGTTGCAGTGGATGAGGTTCCGGGTACAGCGCAGACGCCTGCAACACAAAACACAACGTCCAATCAGACGCCATCTCTCCACCAATCAGACGCTCTGAATGATTGCCCCAACCCACAGTCAGGAAAAATATTGTCATTCTATGTATAAAGGCGGAGTCACTGAGGATAGTCCCTCCCACGAGGACTCTGTGCTGGGGGTATGAAGTTTCCTCCAGGCTGTTTGTTGGTTCTCCTCGGATGTATCTAACCATTGCTTCAGTATCCCTACAAGTCTCCCTCCTCCTCATCTTTACATAGGGGCCCCAAGGCTCTGTCCTCCCCTGACTCCTCCTCATCTTTACATAGGGGCCCAAGGCTCTGTCCTCCCCTGACTCCTCCTCTCCTCCTCATCTTTACATAGGGGCCCCAAGGCTCTGTCCTCCCCTGACTCCTCCTCTCCTCCTCATCTTTACATAGGGGCACCAAGGCTCTGTCCTCCCCTGACTCCTCCTCTCCTCTTCATCTTTCCATAGGGGCCCCCCAAGGCTCTGTCCTCCCCTGACTCCTCCTCTCCTTCTCATCTTTACATAGGGGCCCCCCAAGGCTCTGTCCCCCCCTGACTCCTCCTCTCCTTCTCATCTTTACATAGGGGCCCC
>NW_017311145.1:0-486 GCF_000935625.1 Nanorana parkeri | reverse complement strand
GCTCTGTCCTCCCCTGACTCCTCCTCTCCTCCTCATCTTTACATAGGGGCCCCCCAAGGCTCTGTCCTCCCCTGACTCCTCCTCTCCTCTTCATCTTTCCATAGGGGCCCCCCAATGCTCTGTCCTCCCCTGACTCCTCCTCTCCTCCTCATCTTTACATAGGGGCCCCCCAAGGCTCTTGCCTCCCCTGACTCCTCCTCTCCTCTTCATCTTTCCATAGGGGCCCCAAGGCTCTGTCCTCCCCTGACTCCTCCTCTCCATCATCACCTACCACAGTGTTCATCAATGGAGGAGGAAGCCGTACCTGAGCTGTGTCAGTATACAGAGGGCCACAGTGAGCGCCGCCAGCGAAATCCCGTATCCAACGCTGTACATCACCCGCAACTGCGACAGAATCCACGTCTCCCACTGCGAGGACAGAGCCACAACTACCGGTCACATCAGCCCCTGTACAGAGGAGCTTACACTCTAATGTCCCCTCCCCCC
>NW_017311144.1:6869-9003 GCF_000935625.1 Nanorana parkeri | reverse complement strand
TCAAGAATTGATCTGCCAAAAATGATTGATAAAACCTAGAATTCTTTTTTTTTTCTAATACATTTTCTTTAGATTGGGTTTTCAAAAAATAAGATAATTAGGAGATAAGATAAATATATTAGGTCAGAATAACACTTTTGCTGATTAAACAGAACCTTATTCTGAACATCAGACCAAAAAGAGGTACGACTGAGGAAGAATGAGGGACAGGGGGATTTGGTTGCAGAAGAGGGACATTTGGAAGATTTGTGTGTTTTTATTACATCTCTTATTTTTGCTGCTTTGTGGTTTTCTGGGTTTTTTCCCCACTGAGAAATAGAGGAGAATGTGACCTTGAGAAGTTAGGAAGAGATCATTTACATCAATGGCCAGTTAGGTACCTTTATATCACCTCAATAAACTGGTCCTTGGTATTCACTTGAATAGCGCCTTCTCACTGTGACGCCCGTTGCTGTATTTGAATAAAGGGCAAGATTATCACTGTGCCAAGGTGTTCTGGTAAATATCCCTATTTTCCTATAATTGTATGGTGGCGCCATCCACCAATTCACTACATGAACTGGGAGCATCCTTGTAAGGTTTGTGACAGACAACATACAACACCCTGTCCCTATCTCCCAAGTCTTCTCTTGTCACCCTGTCCCATGGAGACTATAGGTGACCATTCCAACACACATTACACCAGTGGTTCTCAACCTGTGGGTCGGGACCCCCTCGGGGGTCGAATTACGATTTGCCAGGGGTCGCCTAGTGGCTCTCGGCCGCTGGGAGAGAAACACTTTCTCTGCTCTGTTTTTTTTTTTTAATCGGGGTGCGAACACGCCCGAACCCATCCCTATCAGTGACAGTACTGCGGAGTATGTACCTCATACGTTATATAGCCACACACTTTAAATCCAATTTTTCTAGTTACAGCTGCAGAGCCCGGTCCTGTCTTTGCCTATAGCAGTGGTTCTCAACCTGTGGGTCGCTGTGCAAGGTGAGAGTCCTCCTCAGCTCTCTCCTAGCGCAGCAGTGTCAGTTCTCCTGCCACGCCTCCAGATGTCGCTGCAGCAGCCGCGTCATCCCTAAATTTTACCTTTGGGGGTCACCACAACTTGGCAAATGTTACCAAGGGGTCCCGGCCCTAGAGAGGTTGAGAACCACTGCATTACACAGATATGGTCCATTGTTATCACCATCAGGAAACCCTCCCTGAGAATGTCATGCTGCCGTAGCTGGAGTGCATATAGACAGGAAGTAGCGGGGGATCAGCAGCACTGAGGTGCAACAAAGGATGACAAAATGCACAAATAAGTATTTTATTTGGTAAAAAAATATAGCAATTTTTATGATACAAAATGTTTTTACAAATTACATTTCATTAATTTCGGGATTGTGTGTACTTTAGATCATCACAAGATGATGGGGTTTATTCACAAAGCTGCTGAAGGCAGCCGAGTGAATAACCCAGCCGAAGTGAAGTGAGCCGCACTACATTCGGCTATTCACTCCGGCTCAGTACGGCTGATTTCAGCGGTACATTGGCTGCCTTCAGCGGTACTTCGGTCAGCCGAACATGCTCTGCAGAAGGACTTCGACTCAGCCGATCCAACATCTGGATCTGCGGAGCCGAAGCTCTGGCAGCTCACTCGCTGCCGTTTGCCCCTATTCAAATAGGGGCCGAACGGCAGTGAGTGAATAGCCGAATGCCGCCAAGCGACATTCAGGTTGGCTATTCTGCTCGGTACCTCCGTGGTACCGAGCAAAATAGAAGATATTGAAAAAAGTAGAAAAAAATGGTTAAAAAAATATTTTTAAAATGTACATAAATACTAGAATTAAAAAAATTAAGATTTAAAAAAAAGAAAAAAAACTATTGGGCGGAGCTATCAGTGACACTAGCTCCGCCCAACTGTTTCCTATTGGCTAGCACTTGCTAGAGCCTTCTGGGGATGCTGATCTGGCATTACGACTGGGCGGCGCCAGCCGTGAGATCACAGCTGGCTCCGCCCAGCTGTAATTTGCAGGGCCGCCTTCGGCTGCTGTACGGGCTATAGTGAATAGTAGATACAGCAGCCCTTCGGTTCAACTGAACCGAAGGGCTCTCACAACCGGAGCAAGCTGAAGGATCAGCCGAAGCTACGGCTGGATC
>NW_017311144.1:1459-3870 GCF_000935625.1 Nanorana parkeri | reverse complement strand
ATAATAGTGTTTTCTGTTTGCATGCACGCGCTAGGGGTGGCGCGCGAGCAGAAAAAAAACCTTTTTTTTTTACACTTAACTTTATTGCTATCACATAAGGGACTAATAAGCCTCCGATATAATAGCACAAATAATGTGGCAGGTCCTCTTTATAAAGACATCAGGGGTGTATTAGTCCCCTAATGTCACCTAGGGACCCCAAAGAAACTGATGAAGCAGAAATCTTCTTCACCAGGGGAGCTCAGCTGGTGGAATGTGCTGATCTCCCCACCCCCAAACAGCCAGAGATACCCGCTGTGCTGGTCCAAGGTTCACACAGGGGCCAGCGTAGACCGGGATAGCTGGCAGTGGTGGCGGAGGGAGGGGGGCACTTGAATGTATCAAAGACTTCAATTTTTCAAACTTTCCTGATCACCCAGTGGGGAGGTGGGTAGGTCTGCGTTGGGGGTGGGGGGGCGCGTGGGAGCAGGAGCGGGAAAGGATGATTATCGCCCACCCGCCCTTATGTGTCTGCCGTCTGGCTGACACATGAGGGCGGCCAGCAAGTAGCTAGATATATTGCCTACATGTTCTAAAGCTCATTTCTGGAGCTGCTGCTTGTAATCAGATAGTAGTTTGATATTGATTATATACTTGCTGCCAGTGGTGTATTTTGGTTTTGTGCTGCCCTAGGCAAGACTAAACTCGGGCACCCCCCTCAATCTAAAATTTGCCCCACCCTGTCCTATTTAGGTCATTTTGCACAACCTGTCAGTCATTGGATACAGCGCACACCGGGTCTCACATGCTATGGCCAGCCCCGAGCCCCCACCCTGCTTCTCCTCCACCTCCTGTACAAAGCCAGCTGGACCACATCTCACTGGGCAGCTCTCTAATTAGGCAGCCACTCTTAGGGCCTTGCAGCTGCCTAGTTTGCCTCATTAGGCAGCCACTGCTACCTGATTCTGTGCTGCCAGCCTTGGCCCACTGGGCAAGTGGCCAGTATGCCCAAAGGCAAAGGCACCTGTCCGCCTCATATCTTTGGGGCAGCCTTTTAGTGCCGCCCCCCTGGAAAGTGCCGCTCTAGGCAAATGCCTAGTTTGCCTTGCGGTAGATACACCCCTGCTTACTGCTTGTTTGAGAAAGAGTACAGTCACATCTTTATGGCACATCTATATAGGCTAAATGTTTCAATTGAATGATATTTTCTACATTGGGATGATCCCATTTGTTGAATGAATAAAATTTAACTCAATTACATCAACCTAAGAGTGAAAAATGAAAGACATCCACCACAAATATTTTGTGCGAAATGTATCTACTGTATTTGCCGGCGTATAAGACGACTTTTTATACTTAAAAACATCCCCCAAAAATCAGGGGTCATCTTATGCGCGGGGGTATACAATGTATACCTTTAGTTCGTTTAGGCCAAGTTGGCCCAAAACGAACGTCCCCAATCTGTCAGCCCGCTGGATGTGCGGTAATACTGTATGTATGGTAGCTTTGGCTACATACAGTAGCTGAGCCAATCACGCGAGCGATGTACACAACCTCTGCCAATCCAAGCAAGCTTTGTATTCATTAATAGAATACATTGCTCGCCATGATTGGCTCAGCGCGGTATACTGTATGTAGCTGAAGCTACCGTACATACAGTATTACCGAACATCCATCCATCATGTTTTTAAATGGTGTTGCCTCGGAAGTGGGGTAGTCTTAGCCCAATGACGAGTATAGCCCAAAACCTATGTTTTAAGTGGAAAATTTGGGGGTCGCCTTATACGCCCAGTCGCCTTATACGCCGGCAAATACGGTATTTATAGGAAACCGGAATAGTTTGAGGTTGTTTTATTTATTTAAATTGTTTTACATCTGATTTTTACTAATAGCTTTTTAAATTCCTAATAAATAAAGAAAATACATGCTGGCTCTTTATACAATCTGATGAAAATAGGAAAATTACTTAATACTTCAGTCATGTTTTTTTTATTGTCGGTTCTAAAGGTTCATTCACAGGGGTGTGCACATCCATACGGCATACATACCCATGCAGAGACCTGCTCTCGTGAGGAACAGGTGCTGCGTGTAATTGTGTGCAGCCGTCTGTACCTGCCTATGGCAGGACGTGGCTGCATGTGGTTACATGCAGACCTGTTACTGCACATGCAGACAGTGTGCGTCCAAGTGTAGGCACTAGGGATGCACCGATACTAGTATCAATATCGGTGCCGATATCGAGTATTTGGGTGAGTACTCGTACTCGCCTAAATGCTCAGATGCCTAGCACGAGTACTTCCTGTATCAGGAAGCTGGGCAGCGCGCCATTACACGCTGCCCGGTTTCCTGATTGGCCGGGAAGTGGCTCCATGCTCTATCGTCACTTGTGATGAGAGAGCATGGCGCCGACTTCCCGGCCAATCAGGAAGCCG
>NW_017311144.1:0-715 GCF_000935625.1 Nanorana parkeri | reverse complement strand
AATACAATGTAATCTGCTATAATTACATATATTTATCAAACTATTTCACTTCAATTTTGTCCCTAGAGCTTTGTCCAGTGCCCTGCCTGCACTTTTACTGTACTCTATTGACTGTGGTACGGATCAGGCAGCGCCCCCAGAATTCCCATTTACTGGACCATTTTTTATATCATTATATTATAATTTGTTATAATTATTTATTTTATTATAATTTCTTATAATTATTTATTATATTATAATTTATGATTTTGTGTTTCAAACGTTATCATACCCGGGATGCCTACTGGACTCTTGTTTGGACAGATTTAGATGAGTTATTCCTAAGATTTACTAAGAATTACAGGCCTACAATATAAAACAACAAATTGCCATGAAAAACAATGTACCACTTTGGGTTGCTAAAATCCTGCATCATCAGACTGCCAGGGAGGTTAAAAAAAATGATCTAAGTGGCTAAAACTGTCACAATTGCTTTGATAAATTCCCCCCAGTGAGTGCAGTTTTGTCATAGTCATGTTCTATTTGGGTTTCAAAGACCAAACCGTTGAGTGATTTAAAATGCAGTTTCCTACCTTCAGATCTTTGCTCTGTTCCATCATTCTTTTTCCACCACCGCCAACAACAAGGTGCTATTAATGCCAAAAACAAACCACTACAGACGCAGCCAAGAATAATAGTTGCAGTGTTACCACATTCATTGGTACAGGGCTCCTTT
>NW_017311143.1:6726-9010 GCF_000935625.1 Nanorana parkeri | reverse complement strand
CACAGGATACAAGGCACACAGCTGAAGAGTACTCAGCACTGCAGAAATGGAGGTGCTGAGCTTAAATAGCCCGTTTGGCGCCACAATACACCGTAGATGCGCACACAGGCACGCGTTGTGAAGCGTGCACATGCTCACTGATGTCTATGCGATAGTGCACGGGCCGACTGTGGGCCCGTACTTCGTACGGGCTTCCTGACACCCTCTCTTCCCTCTTCTCACCTTCTTTCTCCCTCTATCTCTCCCATCTGTCTCTCTCCTCCTCGATCACACTCCTTCCTCTCTCTTTCACAGTATCCCTCCCTGATAGACGAACCTCCTCAAGCAGCAAATCAACAAGACACCACGAGAGTCCTGATCCTCCGCACAGGCCGCCCATATCCTGATCCCTGGATTCACATGTATGTACTATTACAATGATTCTCTGCCATTAATTCCTTATCAGTACATTGAGTTTCTGCCATATATATCCCACATGTAAGTACCATTACATTGATTCTCTGCCATTAATTCCTTATCAGTACATTGTCCCCCTCTTTCTCCCTCTATCTCTCCCATCTGTCTCTCTCCTCCTCGATCACACTCCTTCCTCTCTCTTTCACAGTATCCCTCCCTGATAGACGAACCTCCTCAAGCAGCAAATCAACAAGACACCACGAGAGTCCTGATCCTCCGCACAGGCCGCCCATATCCTGATCCCTGGATTCACATGTATGTACTATTACAATGATTCTCTGCCATTAATTCCTTATCAGTACATTGAGTCTCTGCCATAGATATCCCAGTCCAACCAGCTAGTGCTCCATTGTAGTGTTTGCTGTTGCGCCCTTCGTGTTCCTTTGTTTATCTGCATCTACAGGTTCTCCTCCTGTTCCCAGGGCTGCACACACGATTGTCAGTTAGTCTCCCCATCCGTGAGCGCTGTCTATGGTATTCTGTTTTCAAATACCACCAAAAGAAAGCTCTATGTGTCCCCAAAAAATGGTATAAAATTCATTTCAGTACAGCGTTGCATGACTGAATAAACGTCAGTCAAAGTACCGCAGCGCTGAATACTGAAAAATGGCCTGGCCAGGAAGGGGGTCTAAACACCTGGTCTTGAAGTGGTTTAGTCCCCTCTGTCCCTGGACCCCCTGCTCAACTGACAGCAGGAGAGTGGGGACTATTTTTTCTATTTCGGCTGCCGCGGAAGAACACAGAGAGCTGGGGCAGCCGATCATTAAGTTTTAGTTCCGGCTGCCTAGAGTGCAGAGTATGGACGTCCACTCAGACACGCCCCCTCACAAGCGCTGAGGGGCACGCGCTAGGGTTTTCAACCGGACAGTACGGTTTTGGCATCTTGTGTACGTGTTTATGGCCACCACAGCCCCATACACAAGATGTCACAAGTTCAGGCAGACAGGGGCAGCCCCTGGGTCCTAGAGGGGAATGCGTGAAGGAGGACCTTATGCTGTGCTGTGTGAGCAGAATCCCGGCAGAGCGTGCGGCTGTCTGTGAGGCTAAAGGTACGTGTTTTAAGGGGTTAATCCGGGTCGGTACTAGTGTGTTATACAGACAGTGCCCGATAGTCTCTGAACTGTCAGAGCACTGTCTCCTGTCCCGTTGGAGCTGCGGGGGGAGGGGAGGGGGGAAGATAGTGAGTGTGTGTAATTCTTAGGCTGATTTTAGCTCTTGCTGTGAGAACCTGTAAATAATAGGGTGACCAGATTCCCTTGAAAGAAGTTTCTGCATAAATCATGGACACAGGAATCTGGTCACCTTATTCTTCACAGGTTCTCACAGCAATAGCTAAAATCAGCATAAGAATTACACACACTCACTATCTCCCCCCTCCCCCCGCTGGTTTGTTAGTATTGCACATAAAACATGCCCCCATTAAAAAATGCCACAGGTAACCCGTGACATGTTTTGTGGGGGCGTCTTTTATGTGCTATAGTACATATCACCCAAAACAGATGTCCAGATTCCATGTTAGTGCAACATCCATTTTATTGATAGTTGTCATTCAATCGACAAGCGCTTTTGGGGCCGCGCAGGGTCCGCTTCATCAGGCTCAGAAATGCGCTTGTCGTTTGAATGACAACTATCAATAAAATGGATTTGCACTATAAATGTACCGATACTAGTATCAGTGCCGATACCGAGTATTTGGGCGAGTACTCGTCCAAATGCTCCAATACCTTCCCCGATACCAGAACTTCCGGTCAGAGGGAGATCTCTCTCCGACCAGCAGTGCCAAGGGACCATGGAGCCGGCAGAGGCGTCCCGAGGTGGGGTGACACCC
>NW_017311143.1:5748-6192 GCF_000935625.1 Nanorana parkeri | reverse complement strand
CAGGCGGTCGCCTGACTTGCCTTGCGCTAGCGCCGGGCCTGCTGGTGCGGGCCGCTCCTTCCACACCCCCCTGGTGACGCCACTAGAGCTGGCTTTCTTTCCAATCAGGAAGCTGGGCGGCATGTAATGAACCACCTCCCGACTTCCTGATTGATCAGGAAGCCACGAAAAATACCTATGAACAATGTGACGCCGGCATCTAAATTAATCAGGAAGCCAGGAGGCTGCCTAGAAAAAATGTAACCCAACTTCCTAACCAACCAGGAAGCCGGAAGGCAGGTCATGACGTGCTGTCCGGACTTCCTGATTGGCTAGGAAGCTGGCTTCACTTGTTGGTAGGCAGCCTGGCTTCCTAACCAATCAGGAAGCCGGAATGCTCGTCATGATGTGCCGTCCAGCTTCTTGATTGGCTAGGAAGCTGGATTCACTTTTTTCTAGGCAGCC
>NW_017311143.1:1378-3815 GCF_000935625.1 Nanorana parkeri | reverse complement strand
TAGATGGATTTCTTATATGGACAGACATCTGGATAATCCAATGTATGTGGCAGGCAATGAGGCATAGAATGGGGATGGGTCTGGCAATTAAATACACACGGGAGACAATACACAAACTGGTAGCATGAAGACACTGGACCAGATACAGATACTAGATGGATTTCTTATATGGACAGACATCTGGATAATCCAAGGTATGTGGCAGGCAGTGAGGCATAGAAGTGGGATGGGTCTGGCAATTAATTACACACGGGAGACAATACACAAACTGGTAACTTTTTCTTCCTCTTCAACCTTCTCCTCACCTTCTTCCTCTGCCCAGGAGTAGTCCAGTTCCAATACAACATGCTGACCAGGGGCGTCTTGAGGCCAGGTGTCACCCCACCGTGACGTCATTGCACATGCACGTGACGTCATGCAGTCACTGCGAGCACCCGTTACTTTTGGGATATTCGGTAAAGAGTGCGACAAGGTATATGGATACTGCTTTGTATAGTACATATCTGGGGTCCTGTGGCACACCGGCATCTTATGGGGGCATCGTTTTACGTACAGACAGGGGCGTATCTCCTGCTGGGTAACAAGGCATTTGCCTTGGGCGGCAGATTTCAGGGGGGCGCCAAAAATGCCGCCCCAAAACACTCAGGCATCCGGGTGGAGGAGGTGGCAGTGTCAAAGGACGGAGTCCGCAAGGAGGCAGAGAAAAGCGACAAGTAGGCGGCGGTGGAAGAGGTAGAGGAGACGGAGCAGCAGGAGGGGGCGGGGCGAGGCCGGGACGACAACGGATCAGTAAGGGGGGGCCAGGGCGCCGTAGGAAACCGCTGCATGCGTGACAGAACACCGGGTCACTGAAGAGCCGCCGTGGTACGGAGGAGGCCGGGTCCTGCAGCACCAGTCCAGCAGTGGAGGAGGCCGGGGACCAAGCAGCAGGTAAGATGATCACACTACTGCTAAAGGGACCCTGCAGAGCCCAGCATGGATTCTGCACAGCCCACCTGAGAGTCTCGGGTGGGCCGTACAGGATCTGTAGTGGGCTCTGAGGGGTCTATGTTGGGCAGAGCCCACCACACATCCTGCACCGGTCTGCAGGGTGCCGGGGGGGTGTGCATGATCTGTGGTGGGCTCTGCAGGGTCTCGGGGGCTTTGCAGGATCTGTGGTGGGCCTTATGCCAGAGCCCACCACAGATCCTGCACAGCCCCCATGAGAACCTGCGGATTTAGTGAAGGGGGTGGGTTTGGGGGGCGCCCTTGTTTCGTCTTGCCTAGGGCGGCCCCAAACCAGAATACACCACTGCGTACAGATTCTATATCTGGGGACCTGTGGCACACTGGCATCTTTGTGATTACCTCCAATGTTATTTAATCACAAAATACATGCATAGTGTACTTTACCAAAAAAGTGTTTGGGTTTGGCTTGAAGAAAAGGTGGCAACCCTAGCGCGCGAGCGGGAAATGGCCGAAATTTTAAAACAGGCAGCGATGCCTGTTAACAAGGGATCTCTTAGGGATCTCTTAGGGAAGGTGTAATGTGCCTTGGTTCCCCTAGATGGCAGCACTGTTGCAGGAGATGGTGACAGACCAGCAACAAGGAAGGACTTTTTTTTTTGTTTCTTTCTACAGAAAGTTTTTATGTGACAGGATATAGAAGACACTGGACCAGATACAGATACTAGATGGATTTCTTATATGGACAGACATCTGGATAATCCAAGGTATGTGGCAGGCAGTGAGGCATAGAAGGGGGATGGGTCTGGCAATTAAATACACACGGGAGACAATACACAAACTGGTAGCACTTCACACATTCCTGGGAGGGTTTTCTTCCTTGCCCATTTTGGCAGGACTGTCTTCCTCTTCAGAACTTTCCTCCTAATCTTTTTCCATTTTCTTCTTTTTTGCCTGTCCTGCCTTGTTGGAAGCTGCTGGCCTTTTACAGCTTGTGGAGGAGATTCTAGATCTTCCTCATCTTCTTCCTCTTCAACCTTCTTCCTCTGCCCAGGAGTAGTCCACTTCCAATACAACATGCTGACCAGGGGCGTCTTGAGGCTAGGTGTCACCCCACCATGACGTCATTGCACATGCACGTGACGTCATCGCGCATGCGCGGCCAGGCCCGGATTCCCCACAAGGCAACCGGGGCAAGGCCTCGGCCGTCGAGTCGGAATCCCCCGACGGCCGGAACATATAGTTCCGGGCGCTGGGCGGTAATTTGCCTTCTACATTTAGTCCTGCTTTGGGAAGGCAGGACTAAATGTAGTTTGGGGAAGCTGCTTGTTCGTTTACAAGTGATTGCGGCGATGTCGCCGCGATCACGTGTAAGATGTGTGCAGGCTTTCTGTCCTCCCCTCCCCCCCGCACCTACTTCTCTGCTCTGGTTCCGTCCTCCCCCCGGCCGACGAGTCACTCCTCACTGGCCGCCGATATAAAACTAACCCTG
>NW_017311143.1:0-1183 GCF_000935625.1 Nanorana parkeri | reverse complement strand
TAAACTTAAACTGGTGGTTCAAGTTTGCTCTAAGTGGAGTGGCCAAGGATCCACAAGCAACATATAACGACAGACAAACATAAAAGGAGGAGAAAGAGGGAAGAGGAGGTGGGAAAGGGGGGACGCAGAGAAAGGGTAGGAGGTATGGGGGAAAGGAGAAAGAAGAGAAAAAAATTGAATTGTCCATCCTCCTGTCTGCTCCGTGGAAGGGTAACCACTGAATCCCCTGCGGGCACACCAGCGCAGACCCAATCACCATTGGGCATAGGAAAAATCCTTCACCGTAATGATCGGTGCTCCTCAGAGTCCATAAACATTATCCAAGACATCCATGTGGCCATACAGAAATAAGATCGATCAGCCCGTTCTGCGATTGGCTCCTCGGCCTACACAGTTCCACCGTCCATTCTGACACTGTGGGTACAACAGAAGAGTTCCAATGCCGAGGGATGAAAGTGCGGGCAGCAATGCCAAATAATCTAAGTAGTAGGGATTTTCCAGTGCCATTTTAGTTGTGATGAGGACTTCATTCGAGACCACTCGTGAGTAGATGTGTGAGAGACGGCTTACCAAAGTACCGTCCGCATATTGAGAAACCCTTTCTCAGGGTCAAAGGCAAACATGCGCATCACGCAACGGAGGCCATCTTCATTCGGTCTCGTGACAGTAATCTATGTAATCCATGCACTAGATGGGAGCCACCCAGGCCCTGCTTTCACTTGCCCCTACATAGAACGTCTCTGATCCTCTAGTGAGACCAAATGAAAAATTATTTTATACATGATATGGTATATCTGTATTATTACCCAGTTTTTTGGTAAAATATAAAAGTCGGGGTCACGTCGGGTAAATAGACACCAAACATGTCTACCTGCGACATCGCAGAAAACTACCATACCCAAAATTGGCCATAGGCGACACTTTAAAAGCTTTTACCGATCATCAGTTTAGTGTTATCGGTGATTGATGGCCATAGAATTATTGCTCTCACTTCGACGTTCGCGGCGATATGTAACATGTGCGGCGTAATGGGCGCAATCGTCTTTTTGCACGTATGCGCCCCCAACGCATGCTTGCATGCGTGTATGACTGGGAGGGACTTAAAAACAATATTTGTTTTATTCTTTTTTATGTGTAACTTAAAATTTCTTGGGGGGGGTACTTCAATTTTTTTCCTATTTTT
>NW_017311142.1:8035-8392 GCF_000935625.1 Nanorana parkeri | reverse complement strand
GTGATCACAGGAAACTGCACAAGAACAGACGGTTTTATTCCAGCAACACTTTGTGGAATTCCCGATTTAAAGCCAACTAATCATACATAACGATCATTGTTCTAGCTCAGGCATTGCACATCATAAGACTGAGGAAATAAACATCTGAAATCCACACAATACAAATGATGGTTTTAGGAAAACACAACTCAGAATATAATAATAATATCCCATATAAAGATAAAATAAAGAATCAGCTTTCAGTCTGGAGTTATGTAATATATCCCCTCACTTTCAGGTGTCATTGTAATATACCCCCCCCCCACTTCCAGGTGCAATGTAATATATCCCCTCACTTTCAGGTGTCATTGTAATATA
>NW_017311142.1:0-2909 GCF_000935625.1 Nanorana parkeri | reverse complement strand
CACGTCACCCCATCTCCGCCCCATTTCCCCGCCCCTCTCAACAACTCCTCCCACCTCCTCACGTTCAAAAACCGGCCTTTCTCCCGCCATTTGTCCCCTTCACTCTGTGGCTTGAAAAAGAAGACCTGCTCTTCGAAACGCGTAGCCAGTTTGAACACTTTCACCCACCACCTCCGCCACTCGTTCCCACCCGTTGTACCTCACAGACACACCGCTCGCTGCTTCGGGCTCGCCGCTTGTGCCCTCGAGCGGTGTAGTCTCAACCCGACCTCAACATCTTCCTCACCATTGGCTTCCCCCGGACATTCCCTGCCTGACAGCATCAACTGTTCACCGCGGCCCCCCCCACACACACACACACACACAGTTCTCAGGCACACATCCGTTAGCAGCCAGCACGTTTCAGACAGCCAGTTCTTCTCCCAAACCCGAGCTCCCCCCCCCCCTCAGATCCCAGCCACATTAAACGTCTGACCCAGATCCCCTTTGACATCGTATTCTCCCCAGCACCAACTATTTCCACATTACCCTGCCCACCACCATCAGCAACCCTGGACTCCCAATTCATCCACACTTCACCGCTGACAACGCGCTAGTACCCACACCCTGGTAAGTCTCATTCCATTATTCCCTTATTATTTTTTCTTGCTCAGTCACTACTTGGTAGTGCGCTTCTGTATTTTTTGTCTTCTCTCCCAGAGCTCAGGTAGCTTTGAGAAGCTAAAATGGCAAAATAACTGTACAAAGGGTTAAATTGTGATGTTATCATACTCAGCATTTTGTGATGTCAGAGTGGGGGGGACTCATGACATAACACGGAATGAACACTTAATGAACTGAATTACCTAAACTTGTCACAGACAAGGAGAGACTTCAGATGAAGTCCCATCACTTTAAAAAAAAAGTAATGATTGTACACTTTGGACCAATCATAGATTCCTTATGTATGTGAATGAGACTAACGAGGATAGAGAATGAGAGGCCAGGGACAGAGAGGGGGGAACATAGGAGGTCCATCTTGGGGAAACCAGAGAGAGTCCAAACATTTCACACCTGCTAGGACTGGAAATATATCATGTCTGGTTGGCTAGTTGTATTGTATCCAGTTTTTTATTATTACTATATTTGTTGGACGCATTGACTTTTGTTTGTTAGATATACAGTATCTTTGCTTTGTCGTTTGATACAGGGCTTTGTGGTTTGATATTTGCTGTGTTAGTCTTGGTTATATGATTAAATGGGAACAAGGACTGTCAAATGTTGTGTAATATTTCCTTATCTATAATCATTCTGTACATATATAATTCTGCCTAAAATAAGTTATATTCAAACCTCCAGTCCATGATGTGTGTTTCTTAGCTCTCCATCCCATTTCAAACAGGAAGAAGTGGAATTGATTAATAATACGGATATTATTTATTAATATTCATATTATTATTTATTTTAATCAACCCCATTTTCTAACAGAGATACTAAGTTTCCCCCCGCACCTTTTAATATTGTAAGTGAACTACAACACAGCTTTGGTATGTCATGTCCGAGGTCAGCATATATTTGTATCCATTACAATGATATAGGTATGGCCTCTGTAAGTCCTCATTGTCTTCAGTGCTGCTGAATATGTGGGTGCCGTATACAGCAATAATATTAGTAATGTACTGATAGAGAAAAGCTTGTAAGTTTATATAATAATAGTGGTGGAATTATATAAAGGTAGTTGCAGGTTTTCTTGAGATGAAGTCCTCGTAGATTCTATTTGTTTTATTTTACCTTTTTTCTTTTCTAAAAGTAACATTCTGTGGCATTAATATCCAGTCTATCAGTAATAAATAAGAGCCTCTTGTGTTCTCTGTCACATCCTTTACCGGAGTCAGAACCCTCTGCATGTGTCAGGTATGAGGTGTCTGGAAGAAGAGATAGCATTTCATTCAAACCTATCAGAGATATTGGCACATCCCTTTCACTATGCTGAAACACTTGTTTCTGTTGGCTTTGTGTGTGACACCCTGCGAATGTGACACTCAGAACTCTGCTCACAGATGTGATCTCTCAATCATGAATTATACATTTGAGTACAAATATTCCCAAGAAGGAGACGTCATAATAGGAGGAATATTTGCTGTTCATTCTGCAGTGACAAGGTGGAGATTTCCCAGAAGCCTATTCTACGATGTCATGTGTTCAGCGTAAGTCAAATATCAAGTACAGAACTTTACATAAGATCTATAAGGTTGTGACCACATAGAAGGCTTATTGTGTCATTAGAGAGAATTTACATTACTCACACTATCTGTTTACATTGAGATTTGGAATTGTGTATAAGTGCACAGAGGTTAACGTTTATCTAAACCCAAAAGCAAAAACGTACCAATCATCTGTGTGTTGAAAAGTGATAACAAGTAATGCAGCCTACCCCCTGATTCAGCCATCTAATGACAGGTAAGCTGCAACATTTCTGTTCTTGGGTCTAGTTTTTCTATCTGTTGGCTTTTTGGGCTATTGGATGGACCTGATAAGCAGCCAAATAGATAACTGAAGGAGTTCCCATGGCAGGCTGACAGCTATGCTGATGATTGTGGGGTAGGGGCTCAGTGTTGTCACCTTTAATCTGGAAGTTCTGTTACTGGCAGGATTTTCAAAAAATATCCCCCCACTTCCAGGTGTCATTTTAATATATCCCCCCCCCCACTTCCAGGTGTCATTGTAATATATCCCCCCACTTCCAGTTGCCATTGTAATATATCCCCCCACTTCCAGGTGTCATTGTAATATATCCTCCCACTTCCATGTGTCATTGTAATATTTCCCCCCACTTCTCGGTGTCATTGTAATATATCCTCCCCTCTTCCAGGTGTCATTGTAATATTTCCCCCCACTTCCAGGTGTCATTGTAATATTCCCCCCCCCCA
>NW_017311141.1:3695-9014 GCF_000935625.1 Nanorana parkeri | reverse complement strand
AATGTAGTTTGAATTTATTTACTGATCTTTCCTTCAATAAGATATCAGCCGGGAAAATCCCAGAACCCTGGAGGGGGGACACGTTTCAGGACCTGAAGGTGTGTGCATGTGGCTGGTATCGGCACAGTGGGAGCTCTGCAGTGGAGGTGGCAGCTCAGAAGTCTCAGGAGCAGAGTTGGTGTCCTCTAGAATCGGATCTCAGGAGCAGAGTTGGTGTCCTCTAGAATCGGATCTCAGGAGTAGAGTTGGTGTCCTCTAGAATCGGATCTCAGGAGTAGAGTTGGTGTCCTCTAGAATCGGATCTCAGGAGTAGAGTTGGTGTCCTCTAGAATCGGATCTCAGGAGTAGAGTTGGTGTCCTCTAGAATCGGATCTCAGGAGTAGAGTTGGTGTCCTCTAGAATCGGATCTCAGGAGTAGAGTTGGTGTCCTCTAGAATCGGATCTCAGGAGTAGAGTTGGTGTCCTCTAGAATCGGATCTCAGGAGCAGAGTTGGTGTCCCCCAGAATTGGATCTCGGGAGCAGTTGGTGTCCTCCAGAATTGGATCTCGGGAGCAGTTGGTGTCCTCCAGAATCGGATCTCAGGAGTAGAGTTGGTGTCCTCTAGAATTGGATCTCAGGAGCAGACTTGGTGTCCTCCAGAATCGGATCTCAGGAGCAGACTTGGTGTCCTCCAGAATCGGATCTCGGGAGCAGTTGGTGTCCTCCAGAATCGGTTCTCAGGAGCAGAGTTGGTGTCCTCCAGAATCGGATCTCAGGAGCAGACTTGGTGTCCTCCAGAATCGGATCTCAGGAGCAGACTTGGTGTCCTCCAGAATCGGATCTCAGGAGCAGACTTGGTGTCCTCCAGAATCGGATCTCAGGAGCAGACTTGGTGTCCTCCAGAATCGGATCTCAGGAGCAGACTTGGTGTCCTCCAGAATCGGATCTCAGGAGCAGACTTGGTGTCCTCCAGAATCGGATCTCAGGAGCAGACTTGGTGTCCTCTAGAATTGGATCTCAGGAGCAGACTTGGTGTCCTCCAGAGTCGGATCTCAGGAGCAGACTTGGTGTCCTCCAGAATCGGATCTCGGGAGCAGTTGGTGTGCTCCACAATCGGATCTCAGGAGCAGACTTGGTGTCCTCCAGAATCGGATCTCAGGAGCAGACTTGGTGTGCTCCACAATCGGATCTCAGGAGCAGACTTGGTGTCCTCCAGAATCGAATCTCAGGAGCAGTTGCCGTCCTCCGGGAATCGAATCTCAGGAGCAGTTGGTGTCCTCCAGAATTGGATTCAGGAGCAGAGTTGGTGTCCTCCAGAATCGGAGCAGATCAGGAGTGACACAGGTCGGAGGATTTGAAATGATTTCCCGTTTACAACAATGTTCAGAACTTTCGAGGGGTCACAAGTGACTTGACTGGTGTTGGGGTCCCGTTCCCTGATGTCTCCAAGCCTTCCTGCTTATGGGATGACTTCTCTGACTTGCTGGTACTTTGTTCTAGGACGGGGAAAAAGCTGAATCTTCCTCGAGCTTCTCCATCCTCGTTCACAAGACAGAAGAAGCAAAGCAGCTTTAGAATGGCTCTTCGAATGTCTCTGCTGGTCAGCGTGTAGATGATCGGGTTCAATAAAGAGTTTATCATGGCCAGACCAAGGAAATAATCGGCCTTGAAGAGAACTGGGCATGAGTTAACCTCACACGAGACATCAAACAGGAGCAATATAAAGAGTGGGAGCCAACATCCAATGAAGGTTCCCACCACTATAGTCACCGTCTTCAGTAAGGCCATGTACTTCTGGGACTTCCTCAGAGCCCCCTTGCGGAGTGTTCCCAGTCTCTGGCTGTTGTGTTTGACAATCCTGTATATACGGAGATAAAGGACCACAATGGAGATGAGAATGGCCAGGAAGACGCTGATGCACACCAATATGTAATCCTTTGAATACAAAGGTAAGATGGTGGAGCAGGCGGGGAGCTTCTGCATGCAGTTCCATCCCAATATTGGCAATATTCCCAACAGTATAGAGAGCAGCCAACTCACCCCAATCAACAAGGCCATGCGTCCTTTCTTTTCCCCACTATAGAGCTTCATACGGACCATGGTGATATGACGCTCAATGGCGATGGCCACTAAGCTGAATATGGAGGCAGTCAATGTGACAAAGACACCCCCTTCCCTGATGAACCACATGGCAGGGGTCAGACGGAGCGTGTTTGCCCCAGATAACACAATGTTCACCATGTAGGCAATGCCAGCCAGAAGGTCCGATAGAGTCAGGTTGCCGAGGAGGTAGAACATCGGAGCATGAAATTTCTTATTCCGCCAGATGGCTAAAAGTACAATAAGATTCTCCAAGACAATAAGCACACACACCACCAGGAAGACCACAGCTTCGGCTTTCAGTCCACCTTTGTAGCGGCTCGTGGTCAGCTTCCCCGTGTAGTTGTAATGCAGAGCTATGACGCTGCTGCTTTGGTATTCCCGGTACAGGCGGCTGAAGTGATGCTGGTGTGTCACTCCATCCATTTTGCAGAGTTTTTCCCAAACTTTTGGAAATTTAGAACTGAGGTTGAGTATCAACTGTAGAAAAGATCCTTTCCAGGAATGTGTGAATCCCGAGACACACAGGAGGCCACATATAGACTTAGAGTTTGGTGGCTTCTTCCTTTACAACCATCCAGCCTGGAGGGCCCGGAATCTGCACTTCCATCTTCATCCTGAAGGGGTCAGTGTTGCTTCATCTGTCCAATGTCTCTTCAATCTGCATATGAAAAGAAAAAAGATTTCAGATGTTTCCACATGATGACTTCGGGGTGTACACAATTTATTATCATATTATGTGTGAAATGTTACAAACAAGAACTGAGTTACACAACCAACTTCCTGTGAAATATTTCCCGAAGAAAGATATCAGAAATAAAGAGCGTTTGTTGAGCAACTTCGTCAACTTCTCACCTCTAAAACCAGGAGCGACCCTAACCCTAAGGAAACATCGTTCTCTTTTCTGAGCTACAACTGAACGGATGTTTATGGTTCTATATGGGTCCAGGGCAGCATCCAACTACCTGACACAGTAATTGTCTATCCAGGTCTGAGATTTCCACTGCCATGCCGCACAGCTAGTTACATGATACCTCTTTCCCTGCTACAGACATAAACTGCAGGAGGCGCCATCTCCCCACTTCCAGCTTGCTGATTGGACAGTGAAGCAGCAACAGTAGCCTGATGAGGTCATCTCTCTGCTCAGTCAGCATGCTTATTGGATTCCAAACCTGCTGTGTGCAGGGGATTCTAATATCCAGTCAGGTTATTACAGTACAATACCCAATGAGTCAAATTACTTGTGACCAGAAACACGGAGGAGACGTGAGAATGTTTTACACAATGCCATGTAACATATGAATGAGAGGAAGGTGACATGGAGGGGACGGCACCGACATTCCAGAACTACAAGGAGTGTCATAGAATACACAAAACATATCGCCACAGGCAGGAGAGCTGAACCCCAAAAATAATTCCGATATATACAGTAAAAAGGTGAGAAAGGAAGAGGAGGGTCCCATCAAACATGAGCAGGACGGATTAATCATGAACAGGGAGAAGGATGAACTATTCCATTCATTCTCCTCAGTATACACTCCAGAGAAGGACGGGTTTAATTATATGATTGTGAGGCGCTTAGTGCGGAATATACGGCAGTGGTACAGAGCTCAGCCAGGTTATAGCCCGACCATTATTCCTCATCTTCAAGGACTCCATAATGACTGAAAGGGTACCAAGTGATTGGCGTAGAGCTACCCAAAAAAAGGTCAAGATGCCAACCTGGGAACTAGAGCAGTCAGTCTAACATCAATAGTATGCAAAGTGAGGGAATGATAAAGGACTATTTCATGGGTTTTGGTCATGTCAATGGTATGATCAGTGACAATCAGCATGTCCTGGTATGTGTATAGTACACACAGGGGTACCGGTACTACTAATGACTGGAACACACAGAGACTCACAATAGTTGAACCCGATGGACCTCAGATACTCTGTAAGTGGCTCTATATATTTGTGTCTTTTATATCTGTCACACCTGAGCACAAGATTAAAAAGCTGATATGAAACTAGCTGAAGTTATATGCAAATCTTGACTTTTCCCATTAAAGTCTATTTTGGTCATGCCCCTCCCACTTCCTGAGCACATTGACCAATACAGAAGCTCAGGAGATGGGACAGGAAGTACCGCACTTGACTATAGGAAGCTCCTGAATCTCTGGGGACCTCCTACTGTTACATTATTTAATCTCTTCAGGAATTCTGAACTTATGAAGTAAACGTGGAACTTAAATCTGACACATTGGAGCCATCCTAAACATGTCCAAACTCGGGTCACATGACCACCACATCAAGAAGACTTGACAAAGGTGTTAGACTCTACCTACTTACCTGGGGGCCTCGCCGACCATTTACCGTTATCTGTAAGAATCACAGTGACTAAAGGGCGGTCTGCCCACTCAGCGCAGGCTTGGCTCTCCAATGATACGGTTGAGACTTCATTGTGACCCCACTTCTCTACCGTCTGGTCCATAAATCAAGCTTCCGCTACTGAGACTGTGGTCTGGAATGCCTTCAAGGCCACTACCAGGGGTGAATATATTTCTGCAATTAAATATGCTAAGGCAGTCTCTCATTTTGAGGCAGTCTCTCATTTTGAGGCAGTCTCTCATTTTGAGGCAGTCTCTCATTTTGAATGATCTCAGCTTCAAAGTCGAGAGGTTGAAAGTGCGGCTGCTCACACTGAGGTTCCGTCCTCAGATACGCTCTGACACTTACTAGGGGTCCGCAGAGAACTACTACTCCATCATCAGTCCGTGACTCGTTCTATTATTACTAGACAGTCCGAGGCTTTATATAAGAAAGGTGATAAGAATGGGAAGCTTTTGGCAATGCTTATACAAGGGACTGTTGTCCCTTGTATTCAGGCATCAGATGGCTCCTTAACCAGTTGACATCCGCGGTGTTAAACCCCCTTCCCATCCAGGCCATTTTTCAGTATTCAGCGCTGCGGTACTTTAACTGACATTTATTCCGTCATGCAGCGCTGTACTGAAATGAATTTTATACCTTTTTTTGGGGACAGATAGAGCTTTCTTTTGGTGGTATTTATTCACCACTGGGGGTTTTATTTTTTTACTATATTAAGGAAAAATTACCGAAATTTAAAAAAAAAAAAAAGTTTCCCCTATATTAAATGATAAAACATTTATTATTACCCAATTTTTTGGTAAAATATAAAAGATGGGGTCACGTCGGGTAAAAAGACACTAAACATGTCAAGCCTTAAAATTGCGTGC
>NW_017311141.1:0-3093 GCF_000935625.1 Nanorana parkeri | reverse complement strand
CTATGGACCCGCCGATCGCCTATATGTGAAACACCCGGTAACGGGTGTGTGCATTTAGCGGGTCTTTTCTGCCCGTGCGTGCCCGCTAAGCAGAAAAAAATTGCCGTCTGGAGACGGCAAACCGCAGATGCTGCAGTGCCGTCCGTCCGTTTTTTTACTACGGGCGGACGGCAAGAGGTTAATAACTGATCCTGGAGACATCCTCCGGGAGTTTGTTGCCTTTTATGGGCCTCTCTACCTGCTTATGATTTAAACCTGTTAGCCACACTTCTTGATTCGGTGGACATTCCGCGGCTGTCCCATGCTGATTGAGAGCTTCTGGAGGGTACCTTCTCGGAGGAAGAGATTGTTTGGGCTATCAGCTCCTTTCCGAATAATAAATCCCCGGGCCCTGATGGATTCCCAGCAGAATGGTGTAAAAAGCATGCAGGGGATCTAGTACCTAGACTCCTGAGTCTTTACGCTACTTGTTTACACTCTGGTTACACTCTGGTTTGCTGCCCCCCCTCTATGTATGATGAGAGGGGGGAGACAGATCATCAATACCGAGCACTGCACCCAGAGGAGGAGACCGCCAGGAGAACTATACAGAGACAGATCATCAATACCGAGCACTGCACCCAGAGGAGGAGACCGCCAGGGGAACTATACAGAGACAGATCAATACCGGGCACTGCACCCAGAGGAGGAGACCGCCAGGAGAACTATACAGAGACAGATCATCAATACCGGCACTGCACCCAGAGGAGGAGACCGCCAGGGGAACTATACAGAGACAGATCATCAATACCGAGCACTGCACCCAGAGGAGGAGACCGCCAGGAGAACTATACAGAGACAGATCATCAATACCGAGCACTGCACCCAGAGGAGGAGACCGCCAGGAGAACTATACAGAGACAGATCATCAATACCGAGCACTGCACCCAGAGGAGGAGACCGCCAGGAGAACTATACAGAGACAGATCATCAATACCGAGCACTGCACCCAGAGGAGGAGACCGCCAGGAGAACTATACAGAGACAGATCATCAATACCGAGCACTGCACCCAGAGGAGGAGACCGCCAGGAGAACTATACAGAGACAGATCATCAATACCGAGCACTGCACCCAGAGGAGGAGACCGCCAGGAGAACTATACAGAGACAGATCATCAATACCGAGCACTGCACCCAGAGGAGGAGACCGCCAGGAGAACTATACAGAGACAGATCATCAATACCGAGCACTGCACCCAGAGGAGGAGACCGCCAGGAGAACTATACAGAGACAGATCATCAATACCGAGCACTGCACCCAGAGGAGGAGACCGCCAGGAGAACTATACAGAGACAGATCATCAATACCGAGCACTGCACCCAGAGGAGGAGACCGCCAGGAGAACTATACAGAGACAGATCATCAATACCGAGCACTGCACCCAGAGGAGGAGACCGCCAGGAGAACTATACAGAGACAGATCATCAATACCGAGCACTGCACCCAGAGGAGGAGACCGCCAGGAGAACTATACAGAGACAGATCATCAATACCGAGCACTGCACCCAGAGGAGGAGACCGCCAGGAGAACTATACAGAGACAGATCATCAATACCGAGCACTGCACCCAGAGGAGGAGACCGCCAGGGGAACTATACAGAGACAGATCAATACCGAGCACTGCACCCAGAGGAGGAGACCGCCAGGAGAACTATACAGAGACAGATCATCAATACCGGGCACTGCACCCAGAGGAGGAGACCGCCAGGGGAACTATACAGATCATCAATACCGGGCACTGCACCCAGAGGAGGAGACCGCCAGGGGAACTATACAGATCATCAATACCGGGCACTGCACCCAGAGGAGGAGACCGCCAGGGTGGTGTCAGGGGGCCACTAGGCATTTCATACAATAATTGTCTGACTGGAATCTATTCCCTTCTCTGTCGAGGATTCACCTGATGTGGTCCTCGACCAGACCTCTGATAGGCAAACATGAGAGTCACTTCGTACTGATTTGTCCATGGCCAGCGAGGGGGCCCTACACTGGCCATGGTTGTGGCTGGCGGGGCCCCTATACTGGCCCTGGTTGTGGCTGGCGGGGCCCCTACTCTGGCCATGGTTGGATTAACCCTAAGAAGTTTTGGTTTCAGTTTCTCTGGGGTCCATCGTCCTACAATTCCACACACACCTTCTACATTGTAATCAGGTTCCATGTCTGAGCTTCCTGCAGGAAAAGAGTTCACATTGTGTTACAAAGTAACGATTATCCACCGGAATCGAATCTCTGAATCTCCTCATCACAGAATCTCCTCATCACAGAATCTCCTCATGGGATAATCTTCTCATCACAGAATCTCCTCATCACAGAATCTGATCATCACAGAATCTCCTCATCACAGAATCTCCTCATCACAGAATCTTCTCATCACAGAATCTTCTCATCACAGAATCTTCTCATCACAGAATCTTCTCATCACAGAATCTCCTCATGACAGAATCTTCTCATCACATAATCTCCTCATCACATAATCTCCTCATCACAGAATCTTCTCATCACAGAATCTTCTCATCACAGAATCTTCTCATCACAGAATCTCCTCATCACAGAATCTCCTCATCACAGAATCTCCTCATCACAGAATCTCCTCATCACAGAATCTTCTCATCACAGAATCTTCTCATCACAGAATCTCCTCATCACAGAATCTCCTCATCACAGAGCGCTCATCCTAAGAACGACTTCTAATAACGTTATAATCCGATCACATCGATCTCTCACGGAGATGACGCCACGCACACCATCTGCTGGGGCTTCATATCGCACCAAATGGGGAGATCTGTCCTCTGATTTCCACAACCTCACCGATTACACCAGAAGAACCCCCAAAATAACATTCAGATCTCTGGGAACCCCAACAAAAAACGTCTACAGCTCATGGGACGTCAGAGATAGAAGAAGGAGGAACGTGACTTCAATCACTGGCCACCCAGAGAGACTCCAACAACATTACAACAGACCAGCAGAGGAGAATCCCCATCAACACTGCGCAACCACGCGTGTGGCCAACCTTACATTGGGGGTCAGTGGGGGGAATGCTCCTTACATT
>NW_017311140.1:1758-7805 GCF_000935625.1 Nanorana parkeri | reverse complement strand
CCGGGTCTGCAATAGGCGTGTACCCGGGCACAGGATTCCAAAACCGGACTGTCCGGGTCATTCCCGTACGGGTGGCAACCCTAGTGCCAGTGCACCACTCTGACAGGCCCTAGGGGCCGGAGTGCAAAAATATTGCCCCGGACTAGCCAGAAGGCCTGTCCAAGGGGCAATGTGCAGAAAAATGCAAGGTGGTGTGTGACCAAGTGATCAGTGAGCCAATGTGGGGGTCCCACACCCAAGTGACTTTCTGAGCACCCCTGGGACGCCACTCCCAGGGGGCACAACACCACGGGCTTCTGCCGCCTCCCAACCCTCCAGCCTCGACCAAGCTTCGCATCCGTTCAGTCAGTAGGCAATAGTGCCGAGGAAACTCCCCCCTCTTCCAAAAAGGAGTCGCCTCAAGCACCTACCTTTACTCCTGAAGGTACTAAGCAACTGTCCGTCCCAAGGACAGTCCATGCTTTCCCCCTCTGGAACTGATAAGAACAGATACTACACTTGATCTTAGCCAAAAGGCCGAGAAGCCTGATGGTCTACCTAATCCATTCATAGCCTATACAATCTGGTAGACTTGAATCCGGTTGACTTTGAATTTTGTTAACCTGATGTAGCCCCTTCCGCCCTAAGTGGAGAGGCTCTTTAAATTTAGTGTGGCTGGAACTGTAACCAGTCTGGCCCATTTGTAGTCTGGCATCATTTGGTTATTCCAGGTGTTCTGTTATTGATTGCTCCTACCTGTAGTGGGGTTTGACCCTGCCACAGAGTGGGGCAGCCAGTAGGGGAACATTAGGAGTCTCTATGCCTCACCGGCCAATCACTAGGAGATTCATGGCCAGTGGTGCATGCTGGGGAAGTGCATAAATACTCAGGAATTGCCATGTGCTCTGGGAAGTCTGCCCCCGGGCCTACCCTGGGGGGTGGTATGTACAAGGCTGGAGAAGCTGACTAGGCCTCAAGCCTGCAGGAGGCCAGATATGGACCTAGGAGGGGGTCTGAAAATATCTGAGAAGCCCTGTGACTGCTGGAGATGCCTGGAAGGTCTGGAAGGCACGGACCTCAGGAACAAGTCTGGTGTCTCTCTCAGGGAAGATCTCAAGCATGCCTCCTGCTCAGCTATTGCTCAATTACACAGTGCCATCCTCCTGCTCAGCTATTGCTCTATTACACAGTGCCATCCTCTGCTCATGTATTCCTGCACTGTGGAAGCTGGAAGGGATTGGTGAGTCTATTTGTGCACATGGATGTCTGTAGCCCTATACCCCCTCTCCTAGTTTTGTTCTACAATAAAGCCCAGCAACCGGCCCCGTGCCCCCCTCAACAGTAACCCCCTTGTTGTCCCTCCAAGTGTATTTTTTTGTAAAAGGAGGTGAAGGAAAATTTGGCAGATGGGGTCATAGACGGTAAAAAATACCCCAGAAAGTCAAACTCTTCCCCACTCCATTCGGAACCGAACCCCCTGAGGATTCTGAACGTAACCAATTGACAATTATTGTTGCAAAAATGCATCTGCTCCTATGTATAATGACACCTACAGAGAGTCTGCAAGTGTCATGGAGTCAATACAATGTAACAATATATTGTTTCATCATATTCAGCATTTCCTCCTCACTCCATTAAGGGAGAACTATGAGGGGGGGAGGGGCTTTTCACTCACCTCATAGCTCTAGCCGACCTGTGACAATTTTCTATGTAAAATGGCACCTACAGAGAGTCTGCAAGTGTCGTGGAGATGTAATGTAACAATATATTCTTTCATTGTATTTACTGCTTCGTTCATACGTAGATCAAAGGTGTGACCTCTGACCTGGATATGACATCACCATTAAAAGAAATCTTACAAATAGCGAAAAAAATAATAATAAATAAAACAATAAATCTTTGCAATTGCTGCAGTAGCTATGAGGTGCACCCAATACCAGGACAAGGCAAAAAGGCCAAAGTGCTCCCCCACGCCCCGGCCATTTGCTGCTGCATAGTTCTTGCCCTTTTTGCACCCCTTTCCTGCTGTGGTACCCAAGGCGGCTGCCTCTTCGTCCAACCCCTTGGCCGGCCCTGGGTATGCCCTGTCCCCAGTTGAAGTCGTACGATTATTAAAGATCACATGCAAAGTGTGCAATTTTTTGAAATTTTAACCCATGGCTGCCCTTTAGGATGTACGTGCAATGTATGTGACACATGAACCACTCACCTGTCCATATGACGGAGGTAAGCAGGCTTGCGATCAGGACCAGAGCCGCCATCGCTCGTCCTGCCATGATCCAGTCCTGAAGCTCTCTGGTGACCTTACGGGTGAACCTTTCGTGCGATGATAAACAGATTAAAGAAGGTGAGCTGGTATTAAGGTCGTAGGCGCAGCGGCTGTGTACGAGCGGGGACGCCTGGCTCCGACGCTGGCGAGGTTAATGCGATGAATGATTAGCCAGGACCCTGTCCTGTGTGTTTGGACCCTGGCGTTGCTCAGCCAGCCTGAGCCCTGCCCTCCTGACAAAGGGCGAGTGTTGTCCTCTGGGTGTTGTGTCACCCGGTTTCTGGACGTTCGCTGTCCTTCAGCCCCTCAGAGGGAGACGGACGGGAATGGAATGGCGCGGCCAAGTACAATGCCCGTCTGTTCTCTGCCACGTGGACCGATGTGCCAGTTTGTGTCAAAGAGATAAACAAATTCATACAAATCCAACAACTGATCAATGTGCCTGAAACATGAAACAACGCGACCCGGGCGCACTGAGATCATTCCAACACACTTACATTTTATAGCTTTTGTTGACTGCTAGAAGAATGTGAGATCCCTGTGCTGAGTTCCCGGGTCTGTACACCCGCTGTGCCCATTATGAGGGGCCCCCACCATCCCTGTGCTGAGTTCCCGGGTCTGTACACCCGCTGTGCCCATTATGAGGGGCCCCCACCATCCCTGTGCTGAGTTCCCGGGTCTGTACACCCGCTGTGCCCATTATGAGGGGCCCCCACCATCCCTGTGCTGAGTTCCCGGGTCTGTACACCCGCTGTGCCCATTATGAGGGGCCCCCACCATCCCTGTGCTGAGTTCCCGGGTCTGTAC
The DNA here is from genome assembly GCF_000935625.1 of Nanorana parkeri. Lineage (NCBI taxonomy): Eukaryota > Metazoa > Chordata > Amphibia > Anura > Dicroglossidae > Nanorana > Nanorana parkeri. The sequence goes on along the minus strand of NW_017311140.1, from coordinate 4,750 downwards.
ACCCGCTGTGCCCATTATGAGGGGCCCCCACCATCCCTGTGCTGAGTTCCCGGGTCTGTACACCCGCTGTGCCCATTATGAGGGGCCCCCACCATCCCTGTGCTGAGTTCCCGGGTCTGTACACCCGCTGTGCCCATTATGAGGGGCCCCCACCATCCCTGTGCTGAGTTCCCGGGTCTGTACACCCGCTGTGCCCATTATGAGGGGCCCCCACCATCCCTGTGCTGAGTTCCCGGGTCTGTACACCCGCTGTGCCCATTATGAGGGGCCCCCACCATCCCTGTGCTGAGTTCCCGGGTCTGTACACCCGCTGTGCCCATTATGAGGGGCCCCCACCATCCCTGTGCTGAGTTCCCGGGTCTGTACACCCGCTGTGCCCATTATGAGGGGCCCCCACCATCCCTGTGCTGAGTTCCCGGGTCTGTACACCCGCTGTGCCCATTATGAGGGGCCCCCACCATCCCTGTGCTGAGTTCCCGGGTCTGTACACCCGCTGTGCCCATTATGAGGGGCCCCCACCATCCCTGTGCTGAGTTCCCGGGTCTGTACACCCGCTGTGCCCATTATGAGGGGCCCCCACCATCCCTGTGCTGAGTTCCCGGGTCTGTACACCCGCTGTGCCCATTATGAGGGGCCCCCACCATCCCTGTGCTGAGTTCCCGGGTCTGTACACCCGCTGTGCCCATTATGAGGGGCCCCCACCATCCGTGTGCTGAGTTCCCGGGTCTCTACACCCGCTGTGCCCATTATGAGGGGCTCACACCATACATTTCCCCGCCCATTCGAATGAGCGACCAATCACCAGGCATATAAAGCAGGCCACATAAGGGCGACTTTGCCTAGCCCATTTCGGGCACGTTTCGGATTTTTTGTGATTCAGGTCAGAAAGACAATTCCTTTCCCCCAACTTCAGGAACAGGCCCCCCGAAGGTACCCGCACACTCCGTTGTTTTGTGAAGTCAAAAAGTGCAATTGTGCATAAAAATAGTGCTTAAATAAATAAGTTTCGGTGCACAAACCTGGCCCAGGTATAAAAATTGCCCCGGGCTAGCCAGGAGGCCTGCCTAAGAGGCGCGGTGCAAGAAGAATACGAGTGTTACGTACCTTCTGGGAGACCGGATGCGAGAGGAGGCTTCCCTTGCACCTTGTGTCCCGGGAGACTCTGATGATGGGAACAGAGCCCAGCGGGACAACAAGTGGCAGGAGCGCCGTGCAATGCCGAGGTCAAGGTCCGAGCGGGCAATCCAAGTAAAAAAGGGATTAGGCTGAAGAATGGTCAAATAACAGTTCCGAGGTCAAGGCAGGCAGGATTCAAGGTTAGTCGAGGAAGTCCGGGTCACAAGAATCAAGCAAGATATCACAAAACACTGGAACAAGGATTAGCTGACGATAAACCAGCAACATGGTGGTACTGCTGCTGGGTTTATATAGGGCCAGTGATGTCACTTCCTGTGCGCGGCAATGGCGCGTTTCCGATGTTGGCAATCTACCGCTTCTGCGCGTGCGCGGGATGGCGCGTTCCCGAGCAGTGCGGGAATGCACAGGTTGCGGGATCCATTACAATGAGTGACCGTGACCAGTGTCGGTGAATCAAGTGGGGTCCCAAACCCAAGTGATTTTCCGGCACTCCCTAAGACCCCACTCCAGGGGGCACAGTCACTGGATTTCCCACAAGGCCAACCAAGGCCCGGCCTCGGGGCAGCAGGGAGTAGAGGGGCAGCAGGGGTGTGGAATTCCTATCTCCCGACGCCCGGGACATGCAGTTCTGGGCGCCGGGCGGGTAGTTGTTTTCTACATGTAGCCCGGCTTTGGGCAAGCAGAGCTAAACGTACAGCGGGGAAGCCGCCGCTTGTTTTGTACAAGTGATCCCGGCGGTGTCACCGAGATCACTTGTATGCAGCCTGCGGGTCTGGGGGGGGTGGAGGGAAGGGGGGCGCATTGAGGAACCTGGCCATGGGGCAACAGGGAGAGTAAATCCGGCCCTGGGCACAGTACCACAAGCTTCGTGCCTTCCCAGCCCACGGCCAGACAAGGTAGACCATCCGAATCAGGAGGTACTGGGCCCTGCCAGAAGTCGGCGCCGAGGAGTACTCCCGACCCACACTCTATACGTGAGTGGACGCTAAATTCGGTTTCCTCCCCATTGCCGGAGCCCCCGTCACCAGGCTAGGTACTCAGAGACCAACCATTGTAGCCAAAAGTACAGCGGCTCTTTTCCCCTCCTGATCACTGATAGGAACAGGTACTACACCTGATCTTAGCCAAAAGGCCGAGAAGGAAGAGGACACATTCTCAGATTCATATGATAGACCATCAAATATTCCTCTCTTGTCTGTGTAGCCGCCTCCTTTGCTCTGGGTTCCCACTCTCGCTCAGCCACGGAGCGACGACTGGAAACAATTCATATCCTACAATCTGTGCGCTGTTCTCTGAAAGTCATTGTTTCCATTCTCTCGGGTCTAACGTACCTTCTGGGGCAGGGTTGTCAAACTCAATTTCATTTGCGGGCCACGTCAATATTATGGTTGTCCTCAAAGGGCCAGTTGCAGTCTATGGGGGGCTATGCGGGGCCAATGACGGGCTGTGTGGACTCTCAGGTGGCTGTGCAGGTTCTATGGTGGCCTGTGCAGGCTCTCAGGTGGCTATGTGTGGTCTATGGTGGGCTGCGCGGACTCTTAGGTGGAGTGTGCAGGGTCTGTGGTGGGCTGTGCGGGTTCTATAGTGGGCTGTGCGCACTCTCAGGTGGGCTATGCGGGGCTGTGCAGACTCTCTGGTGGGCTGTGTGGACCTCTTGTGTAGGCTACGCAAGGGTCTATGGTGGGCTGTGCGGACTCTCAGGTGGCTGTGTGGACTCTCAGGTGGCTTTACAGGTACTAAGGTGGGCTGTACAGCCTTACAGGTGGGCTGTGCGGGGTCTATTTTGGGCTGTGCAGGTTCTATGGTGAGCTGTGTAGACTCTCAGGTGGCTGTGCAGGTTCTATGGTGAGCTGTG
>NW_017311140.1:0-1275 GCF_000935625.1 Nanorana parkeri | reverse complement strand
TCTATGGTGGGCTGTGCAGGGTCTATGGTGGGCTGTGCTGGATCTATGGTAGACAGTGCAGGGTCTATGGTGGGCTGTGGAGGGTCTATGGTGGGCTGTACAGGGTCTATGGTGGGCTGTACAGGGTCTATGGTGGGCCGTGCAGACACTCAGGTGGCTGTGCAGGGTCTATGGTGGTCCGTGCAGGGTCTATGGTGGTCCGTGCAGACTCTCAGGTGGCTGTGCAGGTACTATGGTGGGCTGTGCAGGGTCTATGGTGGGCCGTGCAGACTCTCAGGTGGCTGTGCAGGTTCTATGGTGGGCTGTGCAGGGTCTATGGTGGGCCGTGCAGACTCTCAGGTGGCTGTGCAGGGTCTATGGTGGGCTTTTCGGGAGCTATGGTGGGCTGTACGGGGTCTCAGAAGGGCTGTGTGGTTCCACCAGGGGTCCCGGTCAGTCTCGACTGACCGGGTGGTGTGGATCCACAAGAAGAAGGAGGAGATTTCCGGCCAGCATTGTAAACAGGCACCGCCCTTCACAAGAAGGCTTCTGGGACCTTGCTGGGGACAGCTGTGAGGGCCACATAAAATGGCCATGGCGGGCAGCATCCGGCCCACGGGCCTTGTGTTTGACACGTGTTAGGGGTTGAGGGGTTGAGCTGTGACGTATTAGGCATATCGGCTGACTTAGGGGCCACCGGTTCCTGGCCCTCACCTCCTGCCTGCATTCCCCATTATGTTATATGTAAGAAGAGGAAGGAGACCTTCTGTCACAGACCCCACGGGAGACGCCATGTACTATCCCCGTAAAACCTATTTCCTCTGCACCGAGGAGGCTCAGATGGCGTGATCGCAACGCTCGCTGTGAAGGACGGCCGGGACCACTTACCACAGCGGCAGCCGCGGTCCGCGGAGATGACTCGACTCCACTTCATACAACGAATTAAAAAAGAACCAATTACCGGAGCCGGATTTCTACAACAAAGGTCGGCATTGGGAAGCCGGGTCACCTTGCGGCTAGACACCCATGAAAACGCAGAGTGCAGGAAGCAGGAAGGTCGCTCACCTGGCGCCTTTTGTCTGTGTCCCGGGGGTCCCGATCGGGTGGGCTTGTTTAGTTGCGCAGTGTCCAACGTATGCTCCTGGCTCAGGGCCCCCCATAGGGGGCGGGGGCTTGTGGTCATCATTAAGGGGGGCCTCATTAAAAAACACCCGTTGCTGGGCGACAATCCGGGGGTTCTACATCTAGCTAAATAATGACGGGGGGCAGTATGTACAGGAGAGGAGTGTGGAGGAT
>NW_017311139.1:8705-9045 GCF_000935625.1 Nanorana parkeri | reverse complement strand
GGGGTGAGCTGTGTGTACTGGGAGGAGAAGGTCAGGTGACAACGGACGTCCTCTATGTCACATCCTGTTAACCTCTCCCGATGTTGCGTGTTGCAGGGACGAGTCCCCCGGAAGTCAGCTGGTCACAGACAAGTTCCACGTGGATTGGGATTCCGTGTTGATGAACACGGATCATGTGATCGTGGCGCGCTTCGACGGGCGAGGGAGCGGGTTCCAGGGGCTGAAGATTCTGCAGGAAGTTCACCGAGGACTCGGATCTGTGGAAGTGAAGGACCACGTAGCTGCTGTAGAGTGAGAAGTGTTCCATCGCTATGCTCCGCACGTGGTCCCGGGCTCCGCC
>NW_017311139.1:5589-7959 GCF_000935625.1 Nanorana parkeri | reverse complement strand
GCCCCCGCACGTAGTCCCGGGCTCTGCCCCCGCACGTAGTCCCGGGCTCTGCCCCCGCACGTGGTCCCGGGCTCTGCCCCCGCACGTGGTCCCGGGCTCTGCCCCCGCACGTGGTCCCGGGCTCTGCCCCCGCACGTGGTCCCGGGCTCTGCCCCCGCACGTAGTCCCGGGCTCTGCCCCCGCACGTAGTCCCGGGCTCTGCCCCCGCACGTAGTCCCGGGCTCTGCCCCCGCACGTGGTCCCGGGCTCTGCCCCCGCACGTGGTCCCGGGCTCTGCCCCCGCACGTAGTCCATTTCCTCTCACCATATTTGTGTGTAACAGACTAATCCTTCCTCCAGTGATCCTTGTTTGTCTCCTGACAGGCGGGTGTTGCGGGAGCCGTATATCGATCCCGACAGACTCAGCATATTCGGGAAGGTAATAATAGTCATGTGACTTCCTCTGGAACACCGCGTGTGAACTTCTCCAATTCTCTTCTGCCTGTGGTCTTGCAGAGGGCATGGTCTCGCAGTGGGTGTGGTCACACAGTGGGTGTGGTCACGCAGTGGGTGTGGTCACACAGTGGGTGTGGTCACGCAGTGGGTGTGGTCTCGAAGTGGGTGTGGTCTCGCAGTGCGTGTGGTCTCGCAGTGCGTGTGGTCTCGCAGTGGGTGTGGTCTCGCAGTGGGTGTGGCCTCGCAGTGGGTGTGGCCTCGCAGTGGGTGTGGCCTCGCAGTGGGTGTGCTCACGCAGTGGGTGTGGACTCACAGTGCGTGTGGTCTTGCAGTGGGTGTGGTCTTGCAGTGGGTGTGGTCTTGCAGTGGGTGTGCTCACGCAGTGGGTGTGCTCACGCAGTGGGTGTGGTCTCGCAGTGCGTGTGGTCTCGCAGTGGGTGTGGTCTCGCAGTGGGTGTGGCCTTGCAGTGGGTGTGGCCTCGCAGTGGGTGTGGCCTCTCAGTGGGTGTGCTCACGCAGTGGGTGTGGACTCACAGTGCGTGTGGTCTTGCAGTGGGTGTGGTCTTGCAGTGGGTGTGGTCTTGCAGTGGGTGTGCTCACGCAGTGGGTGTGCTCACGCAGTGGTTCTGTTATGTCGCACAGAGGGGGCGTGTCTGTTATGTCGCACAGAGGGGGCGTGTCTGTTATGTCGCACAGAGGGGGCGTGTCTGTTATGTCGCACAGAGGGGGCGTGTCTGTTATGTCGCACAGAGGGGGCGTGTCTGTTATGTCGCACAGAGGGGGCGTGTCTGTTATGTCGCACAGAGGGGGCGTGTCTGTTATGTCGCACAGAGGGGGCGTGTCTGTTATGTCGCACAGAGGGGGCGTGTCTGTTATGTCGCACAGAGGGGGCGTGTCTGTTATGTCGCACAGAGGGGGCGTGTCTGTTATGTCGCACAGAGGGGGCGTGTCTGTTATGTCGCACAGAGGGGGCGTGTCTGTTATGTCGCACAGAGGGGGCGTGTCTGTTATGTCGCACAGAGGGGGCGTGTCTGTTATGTCGCACAGAGGGGGCGTGTCTGTTATGTCGCACAGAGGGGGCGTGTCTGTTATGTCGCACAGAGGGGGCGTGTCTGTTATGTCGCACAGAGGGGGCGTGTCTGTTATGTCGCACAGAGGGGGCGTGTCTGTTATGTCGCACAGAGGGGGCGTGTCTGTTATGTCGCACAGAGGGGGCGTGTCTGTTATGTCGCACAGAGGGGGCGTGTCTGTTATGTCGCACAGAGGGGGCGTGTCTGTTATGTCGCACAGAGGGGGCGTGTCTGTTATGTCGCACAGAGGGGGCGTGTCTGTTATGTCGCACAGAGGGGGCGTGTCTGTTATGTCGCACAGAGGGGGCGTGTCTGTTATGTCGCACAGAGGGGGCGTGTCTGTTATGTCGCACAGAGGGGGCGTGTCTGTTATGTCGCACAGAGGGGGCGTGTCTGTTATGTCGCACAGAGGGGGCGTGTCTGTTATGTCGCACAGAGGGGGCGTGTCTGTTATGTCGCACAGAGGGGGCGTGTCTGTTATGTCGCACAGAGGGGGCGTGTCTGTTATGTCGCACAGAGGGGGCGTGTCTGTTATGTCGCACAGAGGGGGCGTGTCTGTTATGTCGCACAGAGGGGGCGTGTCTGTTATGTCGCACATAGGGGGCGTGTCCGTTATGTCGCACAGTGGGGGCGTGTCTGCACAACAAGCGGGAACAATTCTGATGGTTTTTCCTCGGCAGGGCTACGGCGGATACATCGCGTCTATGATCCTGAAGGCCAATGATCGCCTCTTCAAATGTGGAGCGCTGATCGCCCCGATCACTGACATGCGATTATATGGTAGGTGGAATATAACGCACATAGAAGAGCGCAATGACTGACTCCTCCCAGAATATTGTGTGATGGACTGCGACTCCGCCCACAA
>NW_017311139.1:3066-5523 GCF_000935625.1 Nanorana parkeri | reverse complement strand
CTAGAGATAACACACTGGTACAATGTTGTATGGACTACTACTCCCACTATGGCCCTGTCATTCCCGGGATGGGAAGACATGTGACTCGGCACACAACGACGCATGTTGTCACCTTTCATCCTTCTCTCATCCTGCAGCTTCTGCGTTTTCAGAGCGATACCTGGGAATGCCGAGCACAGACGAGAACACTTATCAGGTAAATCAAAACTCCGCCTTCTTCCAACCTTACCTGGTCTATGCTCCTCCCACTTGTCTCCATAACTCCACCCCTCAATGCAAGCCACTATTATCTGGTGGGGCCCCTCTTTGTTCAGCTGCACATTTCTCTCGGCAGGCATCCAGCGTGCTGCACAACATTCAGGGCTTCAAAGAGAAGAACCTTTTACTGATCCACGGCACGGCGGATGGTGAGTCCCCCCAACAAACACATTTCCATGCCGGGGTTCAGCTGCCCCTGGCACACTTAGGGGGAGGGGATTCCTCTAATCTTGTACAAGTCTCACAGAGGTCCAAATACCCATTTCTGTTTTCTGCAGCAAAAGTCCATTTTCAGCATTCAGCCGAATTAATCAAACAATTGATCAAAGCCGGAGTGAATCACACGACACAGGTGAGCTCATTGTCGCCTCCATCCTCTTCCTCCCCCCCCCCCCCTCCCTCATGTCATCACTTGTAATGCTGCCAGCATACTTATCGAAACCTGGAATACCCATGCTTGTTACGACACCTAACTACCAAACCCCCCTTCGCGCATTCCTTCAACCCCATCATCAGCAAGCTCACCCAGACATAACCTGGGTACTCGCATGACTAGGAATTCACTGATAATACATCCCCCAAAATACAGGGAAACACACATCCAAGCGCTTATATTGTCTATTCTGTATTTTGCAATGGTAGATGCTGTCAATGTCAACTACATTGATGTAAAGTGAATGTTACATGCTTTGATTTGTTATGATATTGTCATTCTATTGCTTCTTACCTTAAATCAATACAAATATTTAGAAAAAAAAAAAAACAAGCACCTAGGCATGCAGACGGTTTCTACAAACATTTGTGAAAGAATGGGTCCCTCTCAGGAGCTCAGTGAATACAAGTGTGGTACCGAGAGAGGTTGCCACCTGTGCAATAAGCCCATCCGGGAAATTTCCTGGCTACTAAATATTGCACAGTCAACTGGTAGTGGCATTATAACAAAGTGGAAGCAACTGGGAACAACAGCAACCAGTCATGAAGTGGTAGGCCATGTAAAATGACAGGACGGGGTCAGCGCATGCTGAAGCGCACAAGTCGCCAACTGTCTGCAGAGTCAATAGCTACAGACCTCCAAACTTCGTGTGGCCTTCAGATTGGCACAACAATAGGTGCATAGAAAGCTTCATGGAATGGGTTTCCATGGCCGAGCAGCTGCATCCATGCCTTACATCACAAAGTGCAATGCAAAGCGTCGGATGCAGTGGTGTAAAGCACACCACCACTGGACTCTAGAGAAGTGGAGACGTGTTCTCTCCAGTCACGAATCACGCTTCTCTGTCTGGCAATCCGATGGACGTGTCTGGGTTTTGCGGTTGGCAGGAGAAAAGTACTTGCCTGACTGCATTGTGCCAAGTGAGCCCTGCTCACACAGGGCTTGGGAACAAAGTGCCTGGTAGCTAAGTGGCGTTAAAAAATTGGATTTGAACTGTTTGGGCTATATTGAGTGCTTGATTTTTGGAATACTTGTTGTCTCTGCTTCCTTCCTTCCTTTTTAGACCCTTTCTTAGTATTTAAAACTCTTTTTCCTTTTCTGTCAGTTTTTAAACTGTTCACTTTTTTTTTCCCCTCAGGTTTGCAGTGCTCTGGTTAGGGGGAGGGGTTAATTGAGCTCAGGTGTCTCTCATTGAGCAGGTGTATTATAAACTAGTGCACCACTCATTTTGAGCTTGCTCACACAGGGCTTGGGAACAAAGTGCCTGGCAGCTAAGTGGCGTTAAAAAATTGAAGTTTAAACAATTGAAGTTTAACCAGGGTGGTGGTAACTTATTTCAGGGCGGTGGTATAAATTAAATTTAGTTTAAAAAACAAGTTATTGAACGTGCCACTTGTGAACCACTAAACCTTAGATAAATAAATTACAAATAAGTAGTCTCGATTTACATAAAAATAATATAAAAAGTAAATAAATAAGAAGGGTGAAATAAAATAATGTCTTCCATGAGTGGGTATGCAACCAGGTGCATGTCGTGCACAATGTATGCGTTCCTTGAACATGCGTTCGATGGGAAATACATTTGCGCGAGATGTGAGCAAGTTGCTTGTTTGGAAACCCAGATTCTGGATCTAAGCAAGAAACTGGCAACACTTAGGAGCATAACAGTCATGGAAAAGAGTCTGGACATAACGCACCAGGCTGTGGTGGAGGGGGGGTTGGAGGAGCAGGATCCCGAGGTGGGGAGCTGGGTTACTGTTAGAAGG
>NW_017311139.1:0-3023 GCF_000935625.1 Nanorana parkeri | reverse complement strand
CCCGGGCTGTACACAATGTGATCGTTATGTGCGGAGATGTGAATGGCGCCATTGATTATGATGATTCAGTTCTTGTATAGCCGAGGAATAATAATAACAAGTCATCACATTGATATTACAACCGAAGATGTAACTATAGTGATAGCAGACTACGCAACTGCTATGGGGCCCGGAGGCATCAGGGGCCCAAAACTATCAGACTCCAGTCAGTCAAAAAGTTAACAATAGTGTTAAAAAAAGTATCTCCTCTGAGATGGAGATTAGAGAGACAGAGGGGCCCTTTCGGGTTTCCTTAGGGGCCCCATCACACATAGTTATGGCCCTCAGCCGTATCATTTCTTCCCCTTTATTGCCGGGCGCATTCTATGCATTGGGGTCATTGGTCCAGACGTCAGCTGACATGAGAAATAGGGAACTGCTGTCAGTATACCCCACACTATGCAACCCCCCCCCCTCATCTTCTATGGCCGGGGTCACCATTAGAAATGATTGGGGCCACAATGCAGCCTCCCTGACGGGCCCGGGGCCCTCTGCTGGAATGATGGCGCTTTGTGGTTACTCACAGGCCGGGCCCTGGCACCCCTGCGGTCTCCATGGGGCCCGGGCACAGTATGGGGGTTCAGTGTCCAGGCTTTGGGCCCCGTTAGGTGATGAGATGTTCACAGAAGATACCTGACCTGCGTTTTCTTCTCCTCCAGGTCTATCCAGATGAAGGTCACATGATCTCATCGGAGAAGAGCCGCTTTCACCTCTACAGCACGCTGCTGCGCTTCTTCAGTGAATGTTCCCAGGCGGATGTGCAGGCGGCACCGCAGGAAGTGGAAGAAGATGAATGAAGAGCAGAAGAGATGTTCCTGAATCCTCAGAGGCCCTCGGGGGTGGGGACTGTATGGCATCAGAGGCCCTCGGGGGTGGGGACTGTATGGCATCAGAGGCCCTCGGGGGTGGGGACTGTATGACATCAGCACACTGGAAAGCCCAACCTGCGGGTCTCCGCGGAAGGATTTCCGATCCCGGATCGGCAGTTTTGGATACGATTAGTGTAGTGCATGTTTTCTTCTGTTCCTCCTCCTCCAAGACGTTGTACTAACCTTTCATTTCATCCGATCCCTACAATGTTCCCGGAACAAGTCCTGGATGCCGGAGTTCTGCGTTCTATTGTGGGCGGCACCACCCTGTGCCCGGTCCGGGGGGGGGGAGCACTTTTTGGAAGTCAGTTTTTGCAATGTCTGAACATTTCTATGTACACAGAACACAGAGCGCCCCTTCTGGCTCCGCCCCTTCTGGCCCCGCCCCTTCTGGCTCGGAGGGAGAGTTCTATTTTTCAAGCTGTCCCGGAGGCTCCGCTGCAAACTGAACGAGCAGATCGAGTCGTGTTTCCGGATTCTCATTTTACAGAGAAATGTTTTATTTGTCTTATTATACAATCTGACGGCTCGACTTCCCAATGTAAATTCCTCACTTGTATATATGACACATCGATATTAAATTATGTTTTCTTACACCCGCCTCCGCACCTCTGGGGGGATGATGGGCATTGGAATCCCACAGATTGGGAGTGATCATCTGTCATTGGTCCCTCCCCAGCACACACATTGATCCCTCCCCCACCACACACATTGATCCCTCCCCCAGCACACACATTGGTCTCTCCCCTGTATTCCCCTCCCCCAGCACACACATTGATCCCTCCCCCACCACATACATTGATCCCTCCCCCACCACATACATTGATCCCTCCCCCACCACATACATTGATCCCTCCCCCAGCACAGCGTTGTGGCTCATTTCAGGCTCGGAGATTCACAGAGACGAGCGGGGGAGGAATATTATATAGTTGAGAATAATACTCCTAAAGGTTTGAAGTGTGTCAGAGTTGGAATGTCCCGCCCCCGAATAGAGGACCTCAGGGAGGTCGCCCCCGAGTAGAGGACCTCAGGGAGGTGGCAATGTCCCGCCCCCGAGTAGAGGACCTCAGGGAGGTGGCAATGTCCCGCCCCCGAGTAGAGGACCTCAGGGAGGTGGCAATGTCCCGCCCCCGAGTAGAGGACCTCAGGGAGGTGGCAATGTCCCGCCCCCGAGTAGAGGACCTCAGGGAGGTGGCAATGTGTGAGATAGTATGGAGCCTCCTCCCTCCGGACCTCAGAAATCTGTCGCGTTGCGTTATGTGTATTAGAAAGTTCAATGCCGGCGTTGTCACCTCCCCCTCTACCATGGACTCTGAGGGTGGGCTCCATGTTTTATTAGGACCCCTCGCAGGGGCACGTCACTGCTTCCCTCTGTATCGGCTGCATACAAACAGTCTGCCGCAATTCAGCGCAACGTACAGAACCCGACAATAGAGGGAGGCCGAGGAGGCCCGTTGGATGAGTGAAGAGAACCAGATCCGGGAGGATGAGGGCCACACCTTTGCTGCAACACAACCAGAAGGAGTCTCTTCCTGCCGCGATTGCGTAACAAAGATATCGTCTATACGAGTTCAATGCCCCGGGGGGGTGTACGGGCCGCCATCGCTCCATACGTGGCATGGAGGAGGCGGCTTAGATCAGTGTGAGAAATGGAACAATCCAGTCTGGGGAATCGCCGCCCACAATAATCTCCCCCTCAGCGGACGAGTCGAAAGCTGTGAAGTAGAAGGAAACAGAAGTGAGGAGTTAGCTGAGTACATATTAGTAACAATACACGAAGCGGATGTGCGGCCAAAGGGGTCGCTCCCGGAGTCCACTACACTGAGGGGGCCTATAGACACCAATGGAGACCCCTGAGATGTGGCGTCAGGGGGCCCCCCGTGGTACCATTCTGTAGAATAACGGGTGACACAGGGGAGGAGCTCAGGGAGCCTAAAATGAGTCTCCTGCAAATATCCAACTTCTCCTTGGTCATGTGACCGAGGATCTGCGACTTCAGCTTCATATGATTGGAGCCTTAAAGGGTCAAACCACTAAACACATGATGTGTACATAGTAATAGGGGACAAAGGAAGAGAGGAAGAGAAGAGGAAAGGAGGAGAGGAAGAGAAGAGG
>NW_017311138.1:8427-9049 GCF_000935625.1 Nanorana parkeri | reverse complement strand
ATTGCAGTCTTCTGCCATGACTCTGGGGTTAGGGACTCGGCCTGGTGTTGCTATGACGCTTTTTGCCGCTGCGGGTCGTTGAGGAGCTGTTAGCGCCGCGTGTCCTGATACAAATGTCACAATGTAACAGACGGAGAGCCACTTAGTATAATAGGATCGCAGTGAGTGATACACCGCGTATCCTCACACGCGACCGTCACACAAACTATAACATGTGACCGTGTATATCTCCCAGCAGACCAATCCGGGAACTTTATATAATGTGAAATGACGGGTGAAACTCGAATAATTAGAATATCGTGCAAAAGGGGCCCAAACCCAGTACTGAGTACATACGCATGCTGGTACTTCTCAGAGGCCCGATATGGTTCTATGTACAATCCGCGTTTTATTGATTGCGTGTAATAATCTCATTCTCTGAGGTTGTGGATTTGGGGTACATGAGCTGTGCGCCATAATCATCACAATGATGACACATCACGGCTTGGACTATCTCGCCACGCATGTCACGTATCTCGCCACGCATGTCACGTATCTCGCCACGCATGTCACGTATCTCGCCACGCATGTCACGTATCTCGCCACGCATGTCACGTATCTCGCCACGCATGTCACGTATCTC
>NW_017311138.1:6953-8298 GCF_000935625.1 Nanorana parkeri | reverse complement strand
CCCCCAGGTCACGTATCTCGCCACGCATGTCACGTATCTCGCCACGCATGTCACGTATCTCGCCACGCATGTCACGTATCTCGCCACGCATGTCACGTATCTCGCCACGCATGTCACGTATCTCGCCACGCATGTCACGAGTCTCTCTCATATATTAGTGTCACCTGTAAATACTCCGTAATAATAGGTGATGAACGATATATCATCTAATATGCAGAGACAACCAATAACAATCCCATAAATTGGTGTTTCAAAAACCAGTGTAGAAAAATCTGTGAAAACGAATTGTCTCCGGCAACCAAAGTGTCCATATGGTGCGAGGTCGCATTGTTCTTCCGACTCTTCCAGATGATCCAACACTCGGCATGAGAAGGACACAAAGTCTATTCACTGATCATTCCTGCTCTTCACATTTTCTGAGAGATATTTTATCTTTCAAAGTATTTTATTCATTTTCCGAGGTAGAATAAAACAATAAGATATCACATGATGCACAATCAGCACAACATACAATTGCATGTCAGATCCTTCCACATTAGCATAGTCGAGTAGTAGGGGGGGGGAGGGGATCACTAGAGGCCATACACACAATATATAATTGTTCTGTATAACAGATCATATCTATCACCATCAGCAAAAACAGTGCGAGAGGAATATCTGCAAAGAACCTAAAAAGTGTAACAATTGTCTGTAGTGAAAGTATTCCGAAGATGGTATTTCTAAGGTCTCGTTCACACCTCGGCGTATTGCATATGCGCAACCGTCCGCGATTCGCGGTAAAAAAGTCCCGCAGCAAACGCGCATTTTTCCGAAGGCTACTTGGCTGTATCCCGATGGAAACGCGCAACAAAACGGCCCAAAGTAGCACCGGGACCTTTCCAGGCGCGGGCCGTGTTGTAGCGCGTTAGGGACGGGCGCCGAGGTGGGAACCAGACCATTGACTACAATGCGATTTAGATGTTGGAGCGTTTTGTAGAGCGTTCGCCGAGCGTAGAACCCGCCACAGAACGTTCCGGTGTGACCGCGGGCTCAGAGATATTTTATTATCACATTTGATTGGAGATACATGTGGCGCAGATTTGTGGTAAATAATTCCAGTCTTGATAAAGTGTTTCACATAATAGCGTTTAGGTTGTGAGTACACATGGTTGGATGTGATACCCCTTCACATCAGTAGCCTCCCCTTCACATCAGTAGCCCCCCCTTCACATCAGTAGCCCCCCCTTCACATCAGAGTCCCCCCTTCACATCAGTAGCCTCCCCTTCACATCAGTAGCCCCCCCTTCACATCAGTAGCCCCCCCTTCACATCAGAGTCCCCCCTTCACATCAGTAGCCTCCCCTTC
>NW_017311138.1:0-6936 GCF_000935625.1 Nanorana parkeri | reverse complement strand
CCCCCTCTACATCACATTCTGAGGCAGCCCTGAGGAAGCCAGAAGGCACACCATGGTGCAATGACGGCCTGGTTGATGTCACACTGGTACGGGAAGTTCTGAATTCACGGTGAAAGTACATTACTCAGAGTGGTGCTCTGCTGGCGCCGGACTCCCGGAGATGCAGCACGGACCTCACGGTAATAGACCTCCAAGTTTCGGCACCTTTGATGTAGACTTTGTCTCCCCGTCTTGTGCTGTGGATACATCCTCTTGGTTAGCAGAGCAGTGGTAAACGGTGATCTGTATGGCATGTAATGTGCCGGTTGGGGGTGTTGAAGTATCGCTGAGCTTCTTCGTGTGAATCGGAAGACGGCGACACTGTGTACAGCAAACTCAACTACCCCTCCCCCCCCCGGGGCCACAATCGGGAGATTGAGAATCACTCGTAGTGCCGCGTGAACTTCCTGCGGACTCCATCAAATTGCCGGTAATTACCATAAATAGTAAAGTGTGTTGTGGTTGGGCCTCGGTGGGTGATGTGGTCACAGAGGAGTGCTACAGACTACCGAATCACCCCCCTTCACTGCCTGTCACCGTGACAACTCAGGTGAATACCCCGGTGCAGACACAGACAGGAAGAAAAAACCCGGAGAATGGATGAACCGCGCTGAAGATAATTCTATTGGCGGTCTTATCCAATAGTGTTGTGTCTAGATTCCGGGCCGGGCAAATATTGAAGGGCCACACCACAAACGAATGGCCCTGATACAAATGTAT
The DNA here is from genome assembly GCF_000935625.1 of Nanorana parkeri. NCBI lineage: Eukaryota > Metazoa > Chordata > Amphibia > Anura > Dicroglossidae > Nanorana > Nanorana parkeri. The sequence continues at coordinate 6,177 of NW_017311138.1, read as the reverse complement.
TTCATGTTTGGGGGCCAGGACATAGAAACAATCAATGTATAGGACTGGGGACATGATATAGATGGTGTTGTCCGATGTTGGGGTCCCCTAAAAATGTCCTCGGCCATAAAGGGGTCACGAGTGGAGAAAGTTTAAGAAGGCCTGTTATAGAGCATGTGGGAGGAGCCGTAGGCTGAGGAGCACTGTGCGCACCATCACTCAGGATCTTCCAGTCCACAATGTTTCCTAATGTAACCCTTTCACTGCCAGGCTCCGCGCTCCAATATTAACCTCTTGTAGTCGGATCTTTTATCTCATGTTTTACTATATTTTACCTACAGCTTTGAATGTTTGTGGAAGATCCCCTAACCCAGGGGGTGGCAAACACAAGGCCCGCCGGACCTTGTAATGTGGCCCGCACAGCAGCCACCTCATTTTGCCAGGTTGGGATTCCAGCAAGTGAGCGGCGCGGCCAGTCTGAGCAGGCATGACATATTCCCCTTACTGTGCCGCTCCGCCTCCGCCCTGTCTCCGCCTCCACCGCCGCCTCCTCTCTTTCTGCAGCCATGACGGCTTACAATGCCGCTCTGGTGCCCGCCTCCGCCCCGCCTCCCCAGTCCTTCCAGCCAGCGATGCCGGCTTTTTTGCATGCCACTGAATGTTCATAGTGGCAGAGATTGCTGGCAGTTTTTTGGGCAGTTTTTTTGCCCCATCCAGCGGGCTGCGTTCGGTGCCTCTTCTTAACGTGCTGCTGATTTAAAGTTTATCGTAAAAAAAGAAGCAAAGTGTCCGACATCCAGTCAGAAAAGAAAGTTAACGCCTCGTGTGTAATAAACGGTGCCTGGCAATATTTGTATGTTTAAACAAATGTAAAAAAAAATGACTGTTCCTAAAAAAATGTTTTAATAAATTGTACATTTGAATATGCGCTCGCTGTTATTCCTCCCAGGCTGCTGCTTTCAAGGCTGGTTATTACTTAAATTATTATTAAAACCAGTAGCAACGGAATGCAGAGGCAACTATTTATGATAATAAGTCCTATACAACCGGCCCTTTGAGGGTAACCATACTGCTGATGCGGCCCCCGATGAATTTGAGTTTGCCACCCCTGCCCTAACCCGTACATTTCCTGAAAGCGCAGGACCTGTGGAATGCTCTGGCTGATTTTGGACATCCCTTTGATAGTTTTATGATTGTTTATTGAAACATTATTCTCTATAATATTACACCAAACCACTATTAGTGCACACAAAGACAACGCACAGAATTCACAATATGAAGGAATAGCTGCAATCTGTGGCTCGTCTGCCGCTGTTCACAGCTATTTGTTCATTAGCAGAGTCTGGTATTAGTTGTTGAAGGGAACATAGTCTTATAGTCTAAAGGTGGCCATACACTCTACAACCATCACAAGACCTTAGTCTTGCGATGGTTGTAAAGGGATTAAAAAAACGTACGATCTGCCCATCTTGGACAGGCAGATCGCACTCTCGATCATCGCAAGCCACGCCCCACTGAGGGGCGGGCTTCCGATGACCGCAATGCTGAACGGGCAGTGTGCGCGTGCGCACACCGGCCCGTTCGGCATTTGTCTTCCGAGCACCGTTCTAACCAGCCGAGAATCGGTGTATGGGCACCTTAAGGGAATGCAGCCACTGAAATGGCTACTGAGATGACCAGCTGCAAGCCGCACTGTTCTGCTGTGACCTATAAGTTGGTGGCAGTAAATGAGTTAAAGCCCTGATGAAGGGGGCAAGTTCTGGCCGCTGAAACACATTGGCTGTTTCATAAAGTCATCTATTAAATCTTACCTTGGGATACATTTACATCTGGACCATTCATTTGTGGTGTGGCACTTCAATCTCAGAGGAATTTAGTACCAATGATGGGAATTGTAGTCTTTCCACACTCCATCCCACACTAAAGACAAATAGTAAGATTACAGTGAGGCATGATGCCAAACATACTGATTTGGGCATAGAAGCTTCAATGACCTCTGGGCATGAAGGGGTTAATCTTGTGCTACTGAGGTGTACGGCTACGAGACACAATGAGTGAACCCCCAGAAATGTGGGTGTCCGTATGTGTGGCCAGTAAAATATGATCTGAAAAGCTGACCCGGGCATATTTGGCGGTGGAAATGATTCTCCTTAAACTCCGTAGAAGTTCAATGTTTAGCTCTGGCGGCCGCCCCGGCACTGCAAGGGTTAACGGCTTCTTGATGCCCAGGGGGCGGGAATTCGCTAGGGGGCGGGAATTCGCTTTATTACTTACCTGATCCTTGATCGCCCGTCAGTCGTCACTTTCCTCTTCTCCACCTCTGTTCCAGCTTTGGACGGCCCCTCAACGTCCTCGCATACAACGCAGGGCTATGGAGTCCATTGTACTTGATGACACCAGCAGGGGCTGCAGGGACCTGTCTATCGGTCCGGAGGGAGCTCGGGGTCCTGTCACCTAGGTATGAAGGAGCACTTACCCCTTGCAGAGCGGGGACTGTCCATCATGTGGAGAAATGTCTGGCAGCCCTTATTCTCCTTAGTAGGCCTTGGCGCGCTTCCTCTTATTGCTGCCTTGTCTATCTGCAGACATCAGGGGGTCCAGTTCCAGGATATGCTCCCGCGTCTGTGCTGATTGGACCCTCAGATATTGTACGCCTCATATGCAGAGCAGACCTCCGATCTGTACACATGCCAAGGACCCTTTGGCTGAAGTGTTGGGGCAATAAACGTTGATATGTCCTTTGGGGGGTGACAACTTTATCAAGGAGGTCACCAATGGGAAGAGAACCTCCCTTGCCCCAATCCAAGAAGCCAAAGCTCCGGCCTGGGAGACCCTCTACCTGAGGCCGGGAGCTCCTTTTATCCCTTCCACGCCTCTAGGTGTACATGCAAACCTGGGACTCGCTTCCCCCACAAGGCCCAAATCCTCTAAGTCTGTATACGAGGTAGGAGAGGAGCTGATAGAAGCCCCCCGGTGGGTGCACACTGACATACCGTGTATACACAGTACATATACCTTCTATTATACTGATGTGTATAGTGTGTCAGTATATACACCTTATAGTGTGTCAGTATATACACCTTATTGTGTGTCAGTATATACACCTTCTAGTGTGTCAGTATATACACCTTATAGTGTATCAGTATATACACCTTATTGTGTGTCAGTATATACACCTTATTGTGTGTCAGTATATACACCTTCTAGTGTGTCAGTATATACACCTTATAGTGTATCAGTATATACACCTTATTGTGTGTCAGTATATACACCTTATAGTGTGTCAGTATATACACCTTATTGTGTGTCAGTATATACACCTTCTAGTGTGTCAGTATATACACCTTATAGTGTATCAGTATATACACCTTATAGTGTGTCAGTATATACACCTTATTGTGTGTCAGTATATACACCTTATTGTGTGTCAGTATATACACCTTATAGTGTGTCAGTATATACAGTATATACACCTTATAGTGTGTCAGTATATACACCTTATAGTGTGTCAGTATATACACCTTATAGTGTGTCAGTATATACACCTTATAGTGTGTCAGTATATACACCTTATAGTGTGTCAGTATATACAGTATATACACCTTATAGTGTGTCAGTATATACACCTTATAGTGTGTCAGTATATACAGTATATACACCTTATAGTGTGTCAGTATATACAGTATATACACCTTATTGTGTGTCAGTATATACAGTATATACCATGTTATAGTTAATCTATGTATACTGTTGTATACGCGTTATATTGTGTCCGTATATGGTGCCGCGGGCGCACTCTGACGCACACAATGGCCGGTGATTACAATGTCACCGTTTGGATGGATGAAGTCATAAGAGAGATCTCTGTATCTGTGTCCCCGAGGCACGCCAGAGATATGAGAGTGAGATGGTTGTCCTGCGGAGAGAGAAATATTGGACAATTACAGTAATTCCATTGAATCCGCCGCGCGCTGCCTGGAAGTCCGGGACGCCGTGTCGGATCGCAGAGATGTTTTATGACGCGCGTGGCTTGTAGAATGCGCTCATTGTGCAGAATAAATGGATTTCAGAGCGATGGCCGGAGAGCCGTCACAGCAAAGCCCAGCAAGTGATTCCTCACAAAGAATCCCATTTTCCTTCATCTTCATTGTTGGAGATTTGTCGCCGTTCCCTACGTGAGCGGAGATTTGATGACACGCGAGGGGAGCTTTCAGATTCCAGACATTCACCTGGCAGAATATCTCATTCACAATCTCGTGCTTCCCACACACGGAACTGCCTGGTAAATGTTTAACTTCCGTCCATACAATGACAACGCCTGCCATAGTTCAGGAGGGCGCAGCTCAATCCCCGCGCCGCTCAGTCCCCGCGCCGCTCAGTCCCCGCGCCGCTCAGTCCACGCGCAGCACTCCTCACTCAGGCCCAGGGAACTTCTATGGATCAGAATGGTCCTCTGTGGGGGGATCTACAGGGGCCGCTGCAACAAAGATCATCTACAGGGGCCACTGTGAGCTGCGGCAAAGATCATCTACAGGGGCCACTGTGAGCTGCGGCAAAGATCATCTACAGGGGCCACTGTGAGCTGTGACAAAGATCATCTACAGGGGCCACTGTGAGCTGTGACAAAGTTCATCTACAGGGGCCACTGTGACAAAGTTCATCTACAGGGGCCGCTGCGACAAGAATCATTCGCAGCACTCCTCACTCAGGCCCAGGGAACTTCTATGGATCAGAATGGTCCTCTGTGGGGGGATCTACAGGGGCCGCTGCAACAAAGATCATCTACAGGGGCCACTGTGAGCTGCGGCAAAGATCATCTACAGGGGCCACTGTGAGCTGCGGCAAAGATCATCTACAGGGGCCACTGTGAGCTGTGACAAAGATCATCTACAGGGGCCACTGTGAGCTGTGACAAAGTTCATCTACAGGGGCCACTGTGACAAAGTTCATCTACAGGGGCCGCTGCGACAAAGATCATCTACAGGGGCCGCTGCGACAAAGATCATCTACAGGGGCCACTGTGAGCTGCGACAAAGATCATCTACAGGGGCCACTGTGAGCTGCGACAAAGATCATCTACAGGGGCCACTGTGACAAAGTTCATCTACAGGGGCCCGGAAAAGCTATGCGATGGATGAGAATCCCTGTGCCGATCTGATCGATCACTCGCATGTTCCAGATTTTGAGGTACGGCTGGCTGTGAAGATCTCCCTCACCGTCCTGTATGGAATTATTCTGCTTGCCGGGATCATTGGGAACAGCGCCACAATCCGGACCACCAAGGTTCTGAGGGACAAAGGCTACCTGCAGAAAGGAGTCACCGATCACATGATCAGTCTGGCCTGTTCGGACCTGCTGGTCATTCTCCTGGGAATGCCGGTGGAGCTCTATTCCGTCATCTGGTTTCCCTTTTCCTCCACCTACGGGAATGTGACCTGTAAGATTTATTCCTTCATGTTTGAGGCGTGCAGCTACGCCACCATCTTCCACGTGGCTACACTAAGCTTCGAGAGGTACCTGGCCATCTGCCACCCTTTCCGCTTCAAGCTGGTTTCCGGCACCCGGGCTGTCAAGCTGATGATTTGCTTTGCTTGGCTGACCTCGGTCTGCGTGGCATTACCATTGATATTTGCCATGGGGGCAGAGTACCCGCTGAGGCCGGTGTCGGGCCGGCGTTCTCAGTGTAACGTCTCCGCCTCTTACCATCTGACCGCCAACGTCACGCTTTGCAGCAACCTTCATTCCAAGTGGACGGCGTTCCAGGCCAGCATCTTCACCGCCTTCGTGGTCTACATTGTGGTCCTCACCTCTGTGGCTTTTATGTGCCGGAAGATGATGGTGACTCTGATGGTGGCCAAGAAAGGAACCGTCACAGTGAAGGGTCCGCCCGGAACCACCACCACCAATCAAATGACCAAAACAAACAGCGCGGAGGCCCAATCAGCGAGGAAGCAGACTATTCTTTTCTTGGGTAAGTCGTTTCATTATAACTTCTGTAGAAAGACATATGAAGGGGAAGAGGACACTGCGGGCCGGTGGGGGAGAGGACACTGCAGGCCGGTGGGGAAGAGGACACTGCGGCCCGGTGGGGAAGAGGACACTGCGGGCCGGTGGGGAAGAGGACACTGCGGCCCGGTGGGGGAGAGGACACTGCGGCCCGGTGGGGGAGAGGACACTGCGGGCCGGTGGGGAAGAGGA
>NW_017311137.1:0-200 GCF_000935625.1 Nanorana parkeri | reverse complement strand
CCTCACAGTTCTCCTTTAACTCCACTTCCAAAAATGTTGTGTACATGACCAATAGCAGTCAACAATTTATATGAAGAAAATGGTCAGGACACCATAAGTCTAAAAGAGAAAGTATTTCTAACTCTTTTAGTGTTGCTGTAGGTTTTATATGATAAAATATTTTGTCACCAGGGCAGGAAGTGAGGGGATATTAGGGGAGA
>NW_017311136.1:6868-7104 GCF_000935625.1 Nanorana parkeri | reverse complement strand
GGTATAACGATACTGGCGGGGGATTTTAATATACACTTTGACCCGTCCTTGGATTCTTCATCCGGTCGAACACACGTAACATATAGACAAATTTCTAACCTTAAAACACACCTCCATAAACTTCAGCTTATGGACACCTGGCGCATATTACACCCACATGAAAAAAACTACACGATATACTCACCAGTACACAATATGTATGCTCGTATTGATTATATATTTATGGAACACAGACA
>NW_017311136.1:4892-5217 GCF_000935625.1 Nanorana parkeri | reverse complement strand
TCACGTGGAAATCACAGAAACTGAAATACCTGGGTATAAATTTGACCCCCAAATTCTCAGACTTGATGAAGCATAATTATATTCCACTTCTGAATAGCATAAAAGCAGACCTGTCTAGGTGGACAAACGACCGACCCTATCTCACTTTGACAGGCAGGGTCAATGCCGTTAAAATGAATGTTCTGCTTAGGGTATTATATCTGCTGCAAACAGTACCTATCTCCCTGCCAGAATGCTACCTTAGAACCATGCGTACAGTGGTTAATAAATATATCTGGAATCACTCTAGAGCTAGGATCTCCCGACAGACTCTTATTAGGACTAG
>NW_017311136.1:0-212 GCF_000935625.1 Nanorana parkeri | reverse complement strand
GACGATATTCTTTTCTTTATCAGACAGCCCAGGACTACAATACCTAACCTCTTAAAGGAATTTGAACAATACGGCACGGTTTCAAACTTTATCATAAATTTACATAAATCAGAAATAATGAATCTTACAGTCTCCCCCCAAGAATACCAGCACCTATGTAGTTCGCTACCTTTCACGTGGAAATCACAGAAACTGAAATACCTGGGTATAAA
>NW_017311135.1:0-9077 GCF_000935625.1 Nanorana parkeri | reverse complement strand
CCCTCAGAGAGTGGATGGCAGCGTCCCTCTCCGCTCCGGCCCGTTCCGCCGCTTGCATCCTGCTGCCTATGTCCCTAATGTCCTGTCTGAGTTCGGAGACCGCCGAGCTTAGGGCTTGTTTGATGTCCCCTGCGAGTAGTGTTAAATCTGACCTGGTCGGTAGTTGTTGGATATAGGACGACATCGAGCCCGGATCCATGGAGGCCTGAGGCCCAGTGGCAGGCGGGTTAGTCGCGGTCAGCGCCATATTGGAAGACCTCGCTGACAGATTTTCCGGCCGCTGTGTGCGGAACATCTCGGGGAATTGACGGCTCAGGTGGGTCCAATCCGACCCAGGAGATCTAGACCTTCCATCCTGTCTGCCTATTTTCCCCATGGTAGTCGATAGCAGGAGATTGTAGCTTCGTTCGGGATATCTGGAGACGGAGCTCTGGAGCTAAGCGTCCATCTTCTTCCGTGCCAAACCACGCCCCCCCCTACTTTTATTGTATTTTATTTCTAATGTTTTTTAATATGAGTTTTTAGTTGCATCTGATGTGGAAAGTTACACCAATATCATCTTCTTTTTACTTCTTACACAGCTTTTATGAATAAAAAGATATCAATAATATGGGTCCCACTCATCTCTAACTAACCTTTTTAATAAAATTAATTTAGTGTGTTTAATTCTTAATTATTAAATTTTTAATTCCTTTTTCACTTGTTATTGGATCGCTAGTGAGATACGATCTGCCGGCTCAGAGCGAGTTGATGCCCGAGACTCTTATGGGCGGTCGGCTCTGCCTGTCCTGCCCCGTTTCTCTCATACTCCTATCAGGACAAGGTTATGAGTGTTGTCCCCGCCCAGCTGTCAGTTTTTTAAATCGCGGGTTTCCCGCTAATCTGTTCCTTTTACTTCTACCCGAGCTTGACAAAGAGGCATTGCCTCAAAACGCATAGCGCTTGTTTTTCTCTCTCCGATACCGACACTCTCAACTGCTGTGCAACACCCCTTCACTGTCCCAGCCAAAGTTCGGTCCCCACGACTTTGCCACTCCATCCCCTGAGACATCTGACAGAGAGTCGGCACTAGACAGCTACTGTCACACAGCAAAGGACTATACAGTGTCTGTGGCCGCAACGGCTCAGGCCGGCCAGCTGAGATCCCTTGCGACAGACATCTGTACATACAGCCGTCCACACCACTGGGCTTCACCTGTCCAGATCTGTCAAAGTGTTCCATCGGACCAGGACACATCAAAAGTGAGTCATTTTTTCATTTCGATCATCCTAAGTGTGAGATATTATCGTTACACTCCGTGATTGTTTAATTGCACCCAAACATTAGTAGCGCTCTTAACATACATACTGTCTGTCTTATGCAGGTTTAAGACTCAACTGAAGTCTTCCCTGGAACCAATCCACTGGTTAGAGTTCCTGGGGTATCCTAGTGTATTTGCACTGATGTACCATCATACGTGGAGGGCTTATTGGCCTGGTTTGAACAGTGACAGTTTTCATTCTCGGACTTACTCTGTGGGAGAAATGCTACCCTTTCTCCAATCTGGAGTCGGATTAAACCGTTAACCCAAAGTAACCTCAAGGGACAGATATTGAAAATAGCCATCCTTTTCCAGCGGCCCTTGACCTCACATTGCTTGGCAATATCTTGTTACTTTACACTTTATCTATTTGGACCCCAGGGTTGAAAGCGCAGCTGCTTTGGTATCAGGATATTAAATCAGGGCTATCCATAAAGCGCGGATCCACATCTTTTAATATCTTGTTACTGGAACTTACAGGCAAGGGTCTTTTCCTTGACCGTCACCTCCGCTAAGAGGGTTTCGGAACTGGCTGCTCTATTGTGTAAGAAAAAAATTAGTCAGGTGCATCTTTCCAGTTGAATGCAGGTACAACACTGTGCACGCTTGCTTCCGACACGTTTTGCCGAACTAGACTAAGACCCTTGAAATAGTCTAGTTTGACTAAACGCGTCGGATTAGCGTGCAGGGTGTTGTACCTGCATTCAACTGGAAAGATACAACTAACAGTGGTTTCTATGTGAAGAAAGGGGATTGATCTTTTTACTATGCCAATTGATTTTAAGTTCTCCTTTTTCTTTCTTTCAAATCCTTTCTGCCAGTGGTTTTTAAGGTTCTCACAATGGATGCCAGCCTATTGGGCTGGGGAGGAGTCTTGGGTACCCCCTCCCGAACAATATTTTGCAGCTTGGGAGAATTAGTATGTCCCTTCAACTCTGGACCTTGCCTGCAGTATCATCCAACCTCGATTTAGTTTGACGAATGCCACAGGAAAGCCTTACATCTCTGGAAAGCATAGGGAAGGTTTAGACCCCGTCAGATATTTTTACTGTGTGTCCATGCCGAGGAGAGGAGATGAGATTCACCTTCTCGGTTTGTCCTAGTAATCACTGTCAGAGAGCCAGAAAACTAAGGGAAATCCAACATTTTACGCTTTGTTACCACTCGTTACCAGAACAAGGAGGTGGAGAGAAATCCTCTTAGTTATGTGTTCCTGTGACAGCTGACTAAGATGGGAATTTCCATCACTTTGGGAATAATTCCTCTCACTTCCAGTTGTGTCTACAAAGACAGGAAGTTAAATGAAAAGCCCACAATGGAACACAGACAGCAAAAAAATAAATTCAAAGAGGTTTTCACTCTTCCATACTCCAATCTAAAAACAAAAAAATGGCTATATGTACACTTTAATTCTGCTCGGTCTTCACAGGATGTGATCAGGCAATGGACGGCTGGAGGGGCACAAAAATATGATGAGATGAAACAGCACGTTAGTGGCAAGAAATCAAAAACTTCCCATACAGATCATCTTAGACAATGTTTTTCTACTGCCATGTGAACTGAGCTTACTATGCAGCTTATAAATGGATATGTTAATTTGTGTAAATCTTGTCCCACCTGGAAAAGGAGACAACTTCCAGCACAGATCATCCCAGCTGACTCGGCCTTTAGATGCAGTTACAGCTAGTTTAAATCTACAGATCAGTTCAAAACAAATCTCTAGCCTTGCTACACTTTACCATTGCCATTCCCTCACAAATCAATCCTGGCAGCTATAGTCCCAGACCAAATAAAACCACATGGCTGTCCTGTGCTCAGTTTTCGTTATCTAGCAGTTTCCCAGGACTCTATACTGGTGGTAAGGTGACTTACTTTAACTGCCCGTTTATTTGGCAACATCCAGGTAAAGACCTGGTGGTGTCCAGGTCCCAGGCCAATCTCCAAGACTAGAACCTGCTAGAGATAACCCCCATTTGTTCGGATCAGATATACATTCATGAACACACAGAGCACAGGAATAAAACATGGGTATCTGACAGAGTGCGATGCCACCAAAGTAAAACAAGAGAAAGCAAGTGGCAAATGTAGTGATGGCTTAAAAAGTGCAAGAAGTCAGCTTGTTGTAAATCTTATCAGTGTTTTAATGTTTTATATGCCTTGTTTTTATGTTTTGAACCTGCTTCCTGACCTACACTGCAACATAACAATCATCTCACACAAAGTACCCCAGACAGGGTTTGTCTGACTAAAAACAGGCTCTTTGCAGTCTGTAATGACGCAATACACCCAAAATGCTCCTAAAAGCCAAATACCATATGATGTAGGCTACTTATGAATTAAGTTACATCAATGAGCTTGGGAGACATGTTTTCTTCTTCACAGCAAAAAAAGAGAGAATATTTTATTTAACAAAACAATGTGGAAATACTGACCTGTGTCATATAGGGATTAAGATGATGTCTTCATTTCAATTACATTCCTCTTTAAGTCAACTCCATTTTGGCTGATAGTTAACAACATTAGTCTTTGCATCGCCAGGTTTCATTTGAATGAATCTAAACACCTTTCCCGTAAACTGTTAAATCATCTGATTTGCAGCGACTGTCTAATGCGCTGCAAAGTCACAGGGCCAAATCACATCTTTCGCCTCGTGTAATTTTACACTTGAAGAACAAATGTAACGAGGGCTTTGGCGTAGATGGAAAAAAGCCGTAAAATTTTAATGATCTTACAGAATGCAAAACACTCTTCATTTAAATAATGGATAAATACGATGCGATTTGCACATAAAAGACAGCTATAAATATTTGATTACATACATAGGCAATATCATTTTACAGCCTTAAACATTATTTTCACTGAGAATTAACATCTTAACTGCTTTCTTCTAAAAATATAATTGGTGTTCTCCTAAATGTTATTGGAAGCAGAGAGAGCGGTGCCTTCTACTCTCCTTAATGATGTCCTTGTGGTGCGCAGAGAAAGGGATCCATTGCTTCAAACACAGCGCTCCACCCTCAGCAGACATGACTGGGAAGTACTATGCTCACAGGATCACTCCAAGAAAAAAAAAAGAAGAGCTGCTTGTAAATGTGTATGCCACATACAGTACATTTCCGACCTTTCTTACCCGAAGGGGGGGGGGGGCCACATCTTCCTTACTCTGAGGAGCATAACAATGATAATTTGGTCTCCTGACCAAAGGTTATGGTTTCAGACTCCATAACCACGCCAGTGAAATGTTGTGGTCTGTTAGTGATTTACCAAGGTTGGCTGACCTGGATTTACCTACATTACGTGGCAACATTAGCCGGATCTATAAAAAGTGATGGTAAATGGATCAGAAGGCATTACGCTGAATACTGAAAAATGGCCTGGCCAGGAAGGGGGTCTAAACACCTGGTCTTCAAGTGGTTAAAGGTGAATTTGTGCCAAAGGTGCAGAAAAAGCAGATTCCATATGGAAATGCTTTTGGTTCATAGTGGCCAACATTATAAAGGCAATATTGCTAAATGTGTTATTTTTTTCATAGAATGTTAGTTGCCTGAAGGTGATGGACATGCGTCTTAAATCCAATTATGTGACTATATTACACAGAGGAGAATTTACACTTAAAAATATTCCCTGATATTCACCCATATTCTGGGTTTTACAATTCTTATCACAAATCATTGGTTGAATATTTTTCCATTGTGGTGATCCTAGAAGGGCTCTAATATTTCCCTCAGGATGCTTTTTCCCTCATGTCAGTAAAGTGCAGTGTGTTCTTGAGAGGCTGGAGTAATGAGGGCAATCAGGTCTCTATTATTATGGTTTTAGAAAGAGAGCAAGTTGCACTGCAGAGAGACACTGAGTGGTGGCAACTTAGACAAGAACTATAGTTTTGGGGATCTAGGCACCAAATCTATTATTTCGGACATCATTTTGAATTTTTTTTCCAATGGGTGATCTGCTGATCTGTTTTTATCTGGCATTGGATTAAAAAAAAAAAAAGCTGTTTGCGGGCAGTTTGAACCAGAAACCGTTGCTTGGATTCGCCATACCTGTAAAAATGATATGCACATTCATACAGTACATACACAATGGGAGGAATTCATAAAAACTGGAGCAGACAGAATCTGGAGTATTTACTCATAACAACCAATCAGCTTCTCTGTTTAACTTTCAAAGCTTAACTAAACCAACTTAGGAGAAGCTGATTGTTTGCCATAAGAAAAAAAAAACTGTCTGCTTCAGTTTTTACGAATAATTATTCAAAATTTTATTTTTGGAATTACTACAGTTGACAAAGGTCTAATTGTATTAGTCTGGAGTTCTAAATATACCCAGGACAACTATTAGTCAAATGCCTTACCCAACTTCACTACAACTGTGCAACAACATGTCCATCACAAGGTGCGCTGTAGCAAATAATGGACAAAGCAAGGAAAGACACTTTTTATTCAGGTAGAATATTTGTCCAATGTTCAAATTGAACTCGGGAGTGTAAGCGCCCTGTGATGACGTAGGACGGCTGCGCCCTCCGCCCGCACACGAGTGTCACCAAGCAGCTGAAACGAAAGGGGAGCCTGTCGAAGCACGCTACGGGCTGTAATTCTTGTCCCTGGTCTCCCTCTCTGGCTCTCCTCTCCAGCCTTGTACTTTGATCTACACTGGTTATACCGGCGGTTATACCGCCAACACGCCAGCGTCCATCTGTATTCATATGTGGAGCAGGGACAGCGGCAACAGCAGCAGTCCAGCAGACGGGACTCTACACTTCCCCCCTCCCCCCTTTGTTACCTGTTCCATTTTTTAGCTGGCAGAGCAGCAGACGCCGGGTAAACCAGCCTTCCAGAACACACTATAATGGGGAACAAAAGGAAAGAAAAAGGAGAAGCAACCATCACCGCAGCAGCTCCAACTATCAGCATCAGCACGACGGATTTCCTCATCAAAGATCGGGACTTATTTTACAGGTACCCGTTCACGTTTATCACAGGGTGGAGATAATAGGATGCAGGTACCTGCTTCTCCTGTTAATGAGAAGGATCAGGGTGGTGCTGGGGGGCACGCAGAGGATAGAACCATGCAAAGCCACACAATGCGTTCTCAAATATATACTGACGTTTCCCCAAAAGGGAAAACCTCTGGCCGGTTGGAAGGGATGGAGTTGGAGGGGATGGAGCAGCTGGATTTGGGATATTATTTGAGATCTCTTCCCACTAAGGAAGACATGGAAGGATATATATCGAGACTTAAAACAACTTATAAAGAGGAATTGCAAGTGTTAAAAACTGACATCGCAAGCATAGGAACCAGAGTAAGAGGGCTGGAGGAAAGCCTGGAAATAGGCTCCTCCAGAATGGACATACAACAGAAAACTATTAACAGTCAGTCCACTTTGATTCAAGATATGCTATATAGAATGGATGACATGGAAAACAGGAGTAGACGGAATAATATACGGATACGGGGTATATCTGAATCAGTAGACCCACCGGTTCTTTTTCAAACTGTAAAATCCATATTAAATGAAATAATGGATAAAACCTATCTCTGGAGGCAGCGTATAGAGTACCGGGATATACTAAAAGAGATACAACAAGGCCCCGAGATGTAATCTGTCGTCTATAAAACTTCCTGGAAAGAGAAGCAATATTCTCAGCTATAAGAGTTAAGAAAACAATAACGCACAATGGATATATAATGACTTTTTTCCCTGATCTCTCAAAACAGACATTGATGCTCAGAAGGGCGTTGAAACCCCTGCTTGAGGTCCTACAGGAGAGACGAATAAGATATAGATGGGGGTTCCCCTTCCAGTTAATAGCATATAGAGATGGTAAAATAGTAAAATTCAGGACATCAGAAGACCTTCCAGTTTTCTTAGAAACATTTGGAAATGCCCAGGATACTTCTACCAGATTGGCCAAAGGACTTAAATATAATTAGAGAACAACAAAGCCAGGGATGGACTACAGTTAATCGTTAATCATTAAATAAATTGACCGGGTTTTGAAAATCTGTGGTGGTATTGGTGGGGCGGGCGGGCGGAACTGCATCGGACGAACGTATCTTTGGCACCTACAATCCCAACAAAGCCCATAGTTTGTTTGTTTGTTTTTTTTGGGCTGGTTCTTGATTGGTTTATAAAGGATGGGCAAAAAAAAAAGCACCACCCTGTATACAAGAACATATTAATTGTATAGATGGTGTAAGAATTTTTGAAGGTATGATTGTATTACTGTATGTATCTGTGATTGTATGTGTTCAGGTCATATGCTTAAAAACCATAGAGAATCACTTAATTTGGTCATGGGCAGTCTGGCAATAGGCACTTATAATGTTAGAGGTTTTAATTTACCAGAAAAACGTTCACAAGCTCTGTACCATTTTCACAAAAAAAAGGGTAGATATTTTGTGTATACAAGAAACGCACTTTAAGAAGGGGGTACACACAGAGATAAGTAACAAATATTATACTAAATGGTATCACAGCACAAATCCAGAAAGTAAAGCTAAGGGGGTGTCCATAGGAATACATAAAAATGCACTAGTGGAAGAATTAGACACAGTAATAGATAATTGTGGGATATATATTTTTTTGAAATTTTTGTATTGTAATGAATTGTATTCACTTGCGAATATTTATGCACCTAATAAGGGACAACATAAGTTCTGTATAAAGATATTGAATAAGTTTGAACAATATGGAGCAGGCACGAAAATGGTGATGGGAGATATGAATCTAACTTTTGACACAGAATTAGACACTACAAGCAAGCTACCCTTACCGGTAAAGGGGTTAAATAAACTTAGAACTAAAATGGATAAATTGGGGCTGGTGGACAGCTGGCGTATATTAAACCCCACAAGGAGAGATTTTACCTATTTCTCTACAGTACATACATCATAAAGTAGAATAGACCATATCTGGATAGACCAGAGAATCTTAGATAACGACTCAAAGATTGAAATAGGTTCAATCATTTGGTCAGACCATGCACCAGTAATATTGACCTTTAAGACAGAAAGTAGACATAGAGGGAAAGGAACATGGAGGTTAAATGATAATCTCTTAGAAAATACAGCATTCCAGGAAGAAGTAATTTCCTCAATAAAGTATTTTTTAAAAGACCACCAAAAATGCACTACGTCAATTCCCATCCAATGGGAGGCATTAAAATGTGTTGTTAGAGGTATTCTAGTTAAACATGGATCTAGATTAAAAAAAGAGAAGGCAAGCAAGCTGAAGGACCTTTTTAGTAAATTGTGTGAGTTGGAGACCATGAATAAAGCGAGTGTTACCAATATAATATACTCTTCTCAATTATATGAGGTGAGAAGGGACATATGCCAAATCCTGGACCAACAAACACAAATTGCTAGGGATAAAAGTAAAAAATATTATTATTATGAGGAAGGGGATAAATGTGGAAAGCTGCTTGCCAGGAGAATTCATCCCAGAACCCCTAAAACAAACATAATACGAATTAAGGATGCAAATGGGAATATCCAACATTCCCCGGCTTCGATAACAGAAACATTCAGAAAATATTACGCATCTCTTTACTCAATACGAGGCAGGTATGCAGATATGTCACCTGATAGATTTTTGAATACAATTCGGAGCTATATAAAAGATGCTAATATGCCGGCATTGAGAAGAGATGATGTGGAAAAATTAAACCTAACAATTACAGAAAATGAAATGAAGGAGGAATTTGCCTCCTACAGGTCAGTAAGGCCCCTGGGCACTGGTGGAACTACCAGGGTCGCAGCGGTCGCAATTGC
>NW_017311134.1:0-1283 GCF_000935625.1 Nanorana parkeri | reverse complement strand
TATGCACACCCGCCCGATCAGACAGGGCCTGGTACACCAGAGATAATGGCTTCCTTAAACCCTCCCGTCTGAGGAGTGATTCCAGAGGCGAGACGACAAGGGCGCAATTGGATCCTCCCATTTGCGACTGGTAGGCGTGCCGCAGTTGAAGGAATCTAAATAGGTACTTATTCGGAAGTCCAAATTTCTCCTGCAGGTCTGCGAAGGAAGCGAGTGAACCGGTCAAACTCAAATCCCCAATGGTCTTAATACCCTTCTCCGGCCAAATATGGAAATCTGGGATATCCATAAAGTGGCGCAGGTTCGGATTATTCCACAGAGGGGCATGTGGTGATATGTAAGTTTCATCAGGATACAGGAGTTTGCACACCTCATCCCAAGCCCTAAGAGTCGCTATCATGGAAACCGTCATAGGATATGGCGCCCCCCTCCCTCTATATACCAAGCCAGTGAGGGCTGCATATGATCCGACCGAGGCGGCCTCCGTCACCACCGCCGCATCACTATCATCTGCGGTCAGCCAACGATGGACCACTACCATCTGTCTGGCTAAGTAGTATTTTTTAAGATTGGGTAGGGCCAAGCCCCCCTGCTTCCAGGGCTCTTGGAGGAGACTAAGTCTAATCCGCGGAGTCTTGTTATTCCACACGAAGGAGGAGAACAGCTGATGCATTTTCTTAAAAAAGGCATTGGGTATACGTACAGGGGAGTTCCTCAAAAAGTAAAGCAAAACCGGGAGTACCTTCATTTTAACAAGATTTGTGCGGCCAATTAGGGTCAATGGGAGATGCATCCATGCCTCCAATCTGCGTTTAGTACTAGGGAGTAAAGGAAGTATATTCAGTGTATAATAATCCCCTACCTTGGCAGTGATAGTGACCCCCAGGTAAGTAAGTCTATCAACCCACTGGAGGGGCAAGTCAGGATCTGCCCGTGGGCGTGTCAAGGGACTCAACGGCAAGATATGTGACTTTGACCAATTCACTCGCAATCCTGAGAACACAGCTCAGGGAGGGTCCAGCGTCTGAGAGGAACAGGACGAGGTCGTCTGCATACAAAGCCAGACGCTCCTCAATCCCCCCCACCTTGATACCCCGTATGTCAGGCGAGGAGCGGAGTGCCACCGCCAGGGGCTCCATCACAAGGGCAAAAAGTCCCGGTGACAGGGGGCATCCCTGACGCGTGCCCCGCTCCACCTCAAAAGGTGCGGAGAGTGCATGACCTATCTTCAGAGCTGCCCTTGGCCTGTTGTATAGTATGGCAATCCATTGCCGAAAACGTGG
>NW_017311133.1:9292-9666 GCF_000935625.1 Nanorana parkeri | reverse complement strand
GGGACATTTAGCAGCAATTTTCTTCTTTCTAAAATGTCATGAATTAGTACATGCTACAGCAAAAGTGACAAAAAAACCCAACTGGGGTTCCCCATCAAAACTCATATCAGTCCCTTATTATTGATACAGAGATACAGAGGGGAGAAGGGGACTTAACAGAATCTGAAAGCCTCCTTTAAAATACTGGGACATACCATATATCTACCTCGGCATGTAAATGAGTAAGCATACAAAGTTCCCCTATTTACTCAATAACAAAATAATGTATACATGATAATAACACAGCCTAGATAAAGTCCCTCATTTAAAAAATAAAAATAAGAGTATTCCATTATGTCCAAAAATTATTGTCCCACAATGTCAATGCCCCACAA
>NW_017311133.1:5952-9084 GCF_000935625.1 Nanorana parkeri | reverse complement strand
TCATTATATCATCAGAAATTATAAAGCTGAAACCTTCCCAACAATATGACAAAACGCATTTTATTACTATGGGAATACAAAATCAGCTCCAGGTGAAATACTGATCAACTGCAGATCAAATGAACCTGCAATTAATTCTGAATGATCTCTAAAGCATGTCAAACTGATATCAAAAGCTGCATTTGCACATAGGAGCCTGTAGACACAGGGCGATAAAAAAACCTCATGAGACAAATACAAAACCTGTCAAAAAATGTAATGCAATATGGTGACCTGGAGGTGTTCTGTACACAGTTGATGTACCTAACGCCCCCAAAGATGTCACTTCTTAATTCTGTAATTGGCTGACTGAATTTCCCAGAAGTTTATACTAAGATACAAGTATAATTTTTGGCATCCCTTGCAATAGGAATTTAATTTTTGGTGAGATACTCCCTAAGGGTTAATTACTTCTACAGGGATGCAGATACTGCACCTTTCCCTTTTCTTTTGCTTTTCAAAGTAGCTTTTGTTTTTTGCTTTTTTTTGGTGCCCTGCATGTATCTAAATTGATCGCCCCGAATAAAAAGTCTTCCAAGGGTTTATTAATTTCCGACGTCTCTTTTGGTACAGATTCAGATTCTATTTTCTTTCATTGTAACAAAACTGACCAGTTGGGTAAAGGCAGGAGCATCATTTTGCATTCGGCTCCTCATTCAGATATTTGCCCTTTTGTTTTGTAATCAGATATTATTTATTTGTTTTTTCTTTTTTCTTTCCATAGTGAACATTGACAATAAAACCACAACTCAAAACAACTAACAAAACAAAAACAAACAAAAAAAAAACAAAAAAAAACAGAACCTAAGAACAACAACAGAACGATCCCTATCTGCAGTCCCTACTTTTCTATCTATCTTTATTCTATTTATTATTGCCCATTTCTTTCCTTTTCTTCCACTTATAATATTATTTTTTGTCCTCTTAATCCAGGAGGTCCCAAGTCCGACTGATATTCATATTTTCAATCCACCTATGCCCTTTTGTTTTGGCCTCTAACCTTTGCAATGGCATACCTCTCACTGGTTATCAATGTAATTCGGTCCTACGTAAATGTGTCTCTTTTGTAGACCTAGAAAATGCTAATATTTTTTCTCTTTCATTTAGAATAGGAGTGACAATGAAAGCGTATATACTGGGTTTCAATGACTCTTCTATTTGCAGCTTAGGGGGTTGGGCATCTAATTGTTTTGGGACTTATGTTTGTCCTAATCTCTGTGTATGATTATTATTTTATGTACGAGATTGGTCATGTGGATTGTCAGCCATTCATATGTTCATTGGGCCAAGAGGAGTATTTATTCTAAGAATCTGGGTCTTGACCCACTGTGGTGTAAAGTACTCTGGTTTGGGAAGAGGGGCATGTATTGGGATGAATTTCGTCCATGCTTTTCTCATTTGTTAAAGATCTGCCCATCTTTAATTTTTTTGATTGTACATTTAGGGGGGTAATGATTTAGGGGGTAGTTATACGGCCCTAGATATTAAATGTTTCTGTTACTGGTAAATGTCCTCCTAGACAAACATGTGAGTGACATCCCATTTACGATATGTAATATACAGTATATGCTCCAAATACAAACAATTTCTCCAGAAAATCTTTGCAAAACTTAGGAAGTGGGAACAAACGTATCTAATCATAGGAGGTGATTTCAACTTGCAGCTTTCTATGCCACTTAACCATTCATGATAAATCTACACCGAGATCTACGGCTACCCAATCCAAACGCTTTTCTCCTAGATTAATGGAGATTAACACAACCTGTGGAGAAAAGACAATAATTTTTCTCACATTTCCACAATACCCATAAGAGGTTGGGCCACTACCTTACCCTATTCCTTAAAATTATGGTTTCTGCTGACATTGGCCTGATCACTTGGTTAGATCATGCTCCCATAGAAATTACCATGATGATTGACCACTTACAAGTTAAAAATTGCCAATGGAGACTAAACAAGTAGCTTTTAAAAAGTTCGTTCACTACACATGAAATTGAAAATAATCTTTTATAATACTTTGACTTTGAGGGGGTCAGTCTATTCTCACTTAACTCTGCGGGAGTCAGTTCTTAAGGAACACTTCATCGCCTTGGCATCAAAGCTCATATGGGATCGTATGGCTCATATGAAACTTCTAAAGGAACAACTTTTATACTTAAAATGCCAATTGGCATTTAAACCTTCTCAGACCAAACCTAGAAAATAATACAAGTGTGAGCAGCCCTGCAATATCTCCTCATACACAAAACTTAAATGTCTATTATATACATAAAGGAAAAATACTATGAAAAGGGAATAAGGCACACTTACTATTAGGTCACACATTAAGCTGCAAATAAACAGATTACTGCTATATGAGATTCCAAGGGAACCATACAACATCCAGTGAAAATTGTGCAGCTATTCTGAGATTCTAAGAGCTCAGAAACATTGTAAAATTTCCAATCCTGTATCTTCCAAGGATATTGCCAATTTAAATACATCGATTACCTCAGAGGAAGTCCATTCGTTATTATACATGCTTCCTAATGGGAAATTACCAGACCCTCATGGTCTTACATATCTATATTATAAAACTTTCCCACATATTCTTTTACCTTCTCTAACTAAACTTTTTAATCAGTTCCTTCAAGGTCAGTTGATCCCCTCTACATTTTGTGGCATTGCTTGGCAATACCACAGTGTTAGATGGCCTCAAAGTCACCCAGGGTTCTCAGCCAGAGGGGCTGAGTGGCTCCAGGAAGAAATTTCTTGTACCACGAAATAACTGGCTTTACAGTCCTTTCTGGGTTTTCTGGATCATAGTTGGGATCCTGGAGCCAGGAGATTTCTTAGAGCTCTGGGTGGGACGAAATCTCCCTTCCTGGGTCCATAGGTTAGTAGTGACCAGCACCTAATTGTGCACCTGTGTACAACCCTCATGAAGAGGGTACTGGGATGTATTGAAGGCCCCACCTGGGAGACCCAGGAGTCAGAGTGGAGGCCAGTGCAGCAGGGAGCTGCGCGTTTGTGGAGCCTATTGTGCGGGTTGGCACCTTATTGAGGTTGTCTGGAGGAACCAGAAAGTGGCCCTAAGGTTCGAGACCCGGAGCA
>NW_017311133.1:2011-3166 GCF_000935625.1 Nanorana parkeri | reverse complement strand
AACTGAATATTTAGAATGACCATGCCATTGCTAACTAAGGCTTTGTAATGCTGTTTAACTTTATATAAAGTTTATATAAAGTTAAACAGCATTACAGCCGGCATATATTATTTTTGTGCCATCATATGCCCAGCCCCCATGCGGTGCTGCAGTACTAACCTGCTGTGTCGTCCTCTCCGTCTGCTTCAGCCACTCCGTGTCACAGCCTAGTCATCCGCTCAATGCTGGCCTCTTCTCCTGCTGATTGGCCAAATGGATGATTGACAGGCTTCCTCACCAGTCAGGAGTGAGGACTGAGGACATGGAGGCGGAGTTTACTTTCGGCCGTTCGCCCGTGGAGGAGGAGTTCGCGACCATCTTGATTGATTGAAGACGCTATGGAGGTCCTGTATGCGGCGGTTTCGTGTCCTTGAAGACGGCGGACGCGGCACTGGTAGTCGTTTTCGCTATCGGAGTATTTGCACGAGTACGAGTACTCATGCAAATACTTGGTATCGCCTCCGATAACGATGCTTGTATCGGTATCGGAGCATCCCTAGTTATAACCTCACTTTGTTCTACCCCATCGGCTTCCATCAACTTGAAGTATGCCATCTCTTCATCCTTATAAATTAGAAGCAGTTCCCGGTAAGGTTGTCCATTGCCCCCACTCCTCTTTACCGTCTGCATCGAACCCCTAGGTTCTTGCATTAGAGGATCACAAGACATAAAGGTTATTTCCATAGAACATACATCAACAATTTAAATTAGCTTTATTCGCAGAGGACATTACACTAACACAAAATCTCTCCTATCTCTTCCTA
The DNA here is from genome assembly GCF_000935625.1 of Nanorana parkeri. NCBI lineage: Eukaryota > Metazoa > Chordata > Amphibia > Anura > Dicroglossidae > Nanorana > Nanorana parkeri. The sequence goes on along the minus strand of NW_017311133.1, from coordinate 2,363 downwards.
ACCTCCATGGGGAACTATAGTATTATTTGGCTGTATCTAGTGTGATAATTACCTTCAAATGGTAGCGCATTAAAGACGCTTCCACTCGCTTACAACTTATTTTTAAGGGGTTCTTTGCTCACTTTTATTGACTCAAACTCAAAAGTCCACACAGGTTTTCCCTCACAGTGGTTTTCAAACATAAAGTACAGCTTTTTCCTTCAGCAATAATACAATTTTCAAAGTCTCACGGACTTCAGGTTGTCTCTTTAACAAAAGCTTTTCCCCCACAGGCTGTATCCAAAACACTTGCCACACAGTCTGTTTCTTGACCCCTTGCCACACAGGCTAGTCTTTTGCCACATAGGCTGCT
>NW_017311133.1:0-945 GCF_000935625.1 Nanorana parkeri | reverse complement strand
TTTGGTGTCTTTAGTACAATGTGTGTTTCTTTTTATATAATGTATTCATTTGACATTTTCTTGTGAACTAAGCTGTAAGACATGTAATATATAACAAGATAAACTCTCTTTATTTGTAGATGTCACATCACAGCAATAAGGAAGCCAGGCCGTGTGTCATTACCCGCTACCCGCCACCTGGCTTCTCGATTGCCCGGGAGGTCGGCTCAATGCTGATTGGCCGGGTAGCTGGCTTCCCAACCAATCAGCATCGAGTTGGCTTCCCGGCCAATCAGGTTGAAATGATAGGGAACTGAAGTTCTCCCTATTAATATGCCACCCTTGAAAATGTACACCCTACAGCAATCATTTCCATACAACTGGAAACAGGACAGTCTAAAATATCAGAGGATCCTGGTTACTCTTCACCCTTTCCTTGTTTATGATGCTAATTACAGGCCACTTTTTAGGGCTGTAAGATCACTTTTCAGACAATGGAAACGTTAGCCACTGCCCTTGACAGGGAGAAAAGCGGTGGCCAAAATGAAGCTCTTATCTAAATTACTTTATCACTATGAAACCTTGCCCATAAGGACATAAGGATCCTCATTGCAGACCCGAAATCTTTTCGGTCAAGAGCTCTTGAACTTTATCTGGGAAGATGAGCCCCGCAGAGTTTTTAGAATAGAACATTTTGCTTTTAAGTGTTTAGTTGGTGTTGATCTTTCAGATATCCTTAAATATCATGTTGCTGCTCACTTAAGATCCTTACCTTTATGGTGCTTCCTTCAACCCCAAAGTTGGTGGGCAAAGATTAACTCCTAACCATCCTAATGTGTTCTTGTGGTCCTCTATGGTACATATCCTTTATTCTAGCCTTCTTACCTCTGTGTTCTCTACTACGAACTATGGCAAAAAGATCTCCATCAATCAATTGTATTTGTTATTATATTACTTTTCCTATCT
>NW_017311132.1:6548-7214 GCF_000935625.1 Nanorana parkeri | reverse complement strand
GCAATCATGATGACCAGTCAGGAGGTGGGAGGGGGTGGGGTCACATGTAGAATTCCCGGTGAAACCTTATATTAGCATATTAGTGTCCCCTGGGTTTGGGCACCTTGTAAGCTGGCTGAGGAGATGTGCACACACAGCTTGGTGGACGCACTAACATCGTGACGGTACTTTATACAGCAACTGGTGAGTTCAGAGTCACTTTAAGGACCCGTTCACACCAAAATCGGAAAGAAACCGCAAATCAATGGAGGGTCTGCTGACTTGCGATTGTAGCTCCCGATATCCGTTGTGTTACAATCTGTTTATATTCCGTCGGCCTCTTTTCAAAAAGTGATGGCGACACAACAGATGGCAAGCAGCGGAACCGTTGTGAACGGACCTTAAAGAGAAATTCAGTTATTGGCAAAGGGATTTCTGGTGACTGTGATTGTTCTCAATTTAAAAAATCCCAGCAGTTCACATGACTTTGAAACTTACTTGTAAGACGTCTCGTAGTTTGTGCCGTCCACCCATTTCAACAATCCTTCCTCTTTTGTGTCACTCAGACCAAGCCAGTAACTCCTGAAATTGTTCGGAGTTGTTTTACCGGTAATGAACAACTAAAATAAAGAAACAACCATTAGCAATTGAAGAGTCAGCTATGTAACACTTCCCCGTGTGTAGAAT
>NW_017311132.1:1645-2292 GCF_000935625.1 Nanorana parkeri | reverse complement strand
AAGAATGCTCCTTACATTGGTGGTCAGTGGGAAGAATGCTAAGAAAAACCTATATGAATGTTTCAATGAAAGTGGGCAGGAAGCCCTAAAAACAAGCTGTTTACGAGTGGAAGTGTCCAGAATGCGCTACCATTTGAAGCTAACCCTCACACTACCAAATGTCTATGTCCAGCTTTAGAGATTATTTCCACCTCACAGATCTTCTACACCCCCGATAGTTACAATACGGCAGATTGACTACATTTTATTTTTACAAATGAATCACTTATACTTTTATTATGTTTGTTCTCTTACTTTTTAAAGTTGACTCCAGCCGGTCCACCTCTGAAGAAAGAGCGCTGACTGCAAAGGAACAATACATTGTGGTAGATGCAATCAATGCCAAACCTAAAAATAATAAACACACACCACCAAATATAACAAATGACAATTGTCTAGCGGGGGCAAGGTGAGCTGCATCGACTCGAATCAGTCCTTTCTACTAACGTTAATCAGAAAATAATGACCCATTTAGCTCACAATGACTAATTCAGAGAAGGATCTTTATATGTTCAGAGGAGGGGGAAGCCGGGGTTCTGGTTTTATTTGAAGTGAAGATCCCTTTCAACTTCCATCAAAAACCTTGCCCCATAGTATACGTACCACAT
>NW_017311132.1:0-316 GCF_000935625.1 Nanorana parkeri | reverse complement strand
CATGATATCCAACCAGGTCCTACAGCCTGTCGTTTATAGCTACCCTCACCGATTTTGTCCCCCAGCTTAGCCTTTTCCTAAAATGTAGACTGAAAATATTTATTTGGCCTACACTTGCTGGTACAAGTCTCTGTCTGACAGTGTACCATATACTGACTAGTTTTACTGTAAATTCTAATTTACATTCAGGTAATATGGCAAATTACATGGACCCTTTCCATAGTCTTATCCCTGCCTACATGTTTATCGCTCTATCCTTATCCCCTACCAGATAATTATAATTAGGGCAGCCATCAGAAATTTTGGGGCCCCTTAC
>NW_017311131.1:0-377 GCF_000935625.1 Nanorana parkeri | reverse complement strand
AGAGAGGGAGGCCGTAGAGAGAGAGGGGGAGGCCGAGGGAGAGAAAGAGAGATGGAGGCGGGGGAGAGAGAGAGAGGCCGGGGGGAGGAATATCACACGGTCTCTGGCCCAATAAAAACAGTACCCCCAGGGAGAAAGAGAGAGAGGCCAGAGGGAGAAAGAGAGAGAGGGGGGCCAGAGGGAGAAAGAGAGAGAGGCCGGAGAGAGAGAGAGGCCAGAGGGAGAAAGAGAGAGAGGCCAAAGGGGGAAAGAGAGAGAGGCCAGAGGGAGAAAGAGAGAGAGGCCAGAGGGAGAAAGAGAGAGAGGCCAGAGGGAGAAAGAGAGAGAGGCCAGAGGGAGAAAGAGAGAGAGGCCAGAGGGAGAAAGAGAGAGAGGCC
>NW_017311130.1:0-279 GCF_000935625.1 Nanorana parkeri | reverse complement strand
GCGGGACATTCAGTAATAGGGTATTCGGTGGTCAGGATCGGAGGCAGGCCATTCAGTAATGGGGGATTGGTGGTCAGGATCGGAGGCGGGACATTCAGTAATAGGGGATTCGGTGGTCGGGATCGGAGGCAGGACATTCAGTAATGGGGGATTAGGTGTTTGGGATCGGAGGCGGACATTCAGTAATGGGGGATTGTTGGTCGGGATCGGAGGCAGGACATTCAGTAATGGGGGATTCGGTGTTTGGCATCGGAGGCGGGACATTCAGTAATGGGGGAT
>NW_017311129.1:8726-9107 GCF_000935625.1 Nanorana parkeri | reverse complement strand
CATGAAGGGGAATCACTAGGTCGTTTATTCCCCTTGACAATCCGGTTCCAATTGCTTTCTGGCATATCAGACCCTCCAGTGCCTCTTCCCCAGTGCCTGGAAAACGCTATAGCAACACTTCTCAAACACGTTGTAACTGCTATCTGAGCGCTTGCAGAACACTTCCATAGACATGAATGGAGGCAGTTGCCAAGCGACAATGCCTCCTGGATGTAACATGCATTTGACTTCTCATTGCCCAACAATTTGTTGTACATTAACCCCTTCATGACTGAGCTAGTTTTTAGTTTCTGTTCCTAAATGACTGACACACTTTTTACATTTTTGCTGTGTGATTCTTCCACAGCAGCAAGTTTTGATTATTATTATTATTTTTAGAAT
>NW_017311129.1:0-6736 GCF_000935625.1 Nanorana parkeri | reverse complement strand
TTTTTTTTACACTTTGTAAAAAAAATAAGTGTAAAAAAAAAATATTTTTTTTTTGTCAGTTTATATCAAGCAATCACTATGACTGCTTAATAAATTAACTTTTTAACATTTTTAGTTATTATCAGGCTGCTCCAAGCTTAGGAACAGCTAATAATAACTTTAGAGACTGATCCTGACAGCATGTCAGAATCAGATCTCACTAAAGGTCTTTGATCGTTCCTAGACGATCAGAAGTGATACAGAAGTGATACATTTCACTCGAGATACATTTTGTATCTAGTGGTTGAAATGTATCATTTAACATCGGGCCAGGCTCTCCAGCTGTCAAAACGAATAGCAGAGAGGTGAGTCACTGCTACCTCTCTGCTATCTTCAGCTGTCAGATACGGGATCGCTATTTAGCGAACCCGTATCTGAATGTAAAGGCTTCATTCTTTCATTAATGAAAGAAAGAAGCTTTTAAAAAAGCTTAACTATTTCATTAATGAATTTCTCAATAGTGAGGCATTAATTAATGACTGGAACTGCTGAGAATCAGCAGTTACCAGCATTACAGAGGCTAATATAACTCGGCACGTACAGTGTACGTGGCCAGTCATATTAGCCACTTTGTGACGGGACGTACACTGTACGTCTCCCGTCACGAAGGGGTTAATAGGCAGTAGGGAGGATTTTAAAATGCTTCTCTACCACCTGATTTTAACACATATGGGAATAATGCTTAAATCTGGTTTACTGAAGTAACCAAACACATTTCTCATGGTCGAATTCACCTCACTTGTGTAAAATATAACTTTTACGGCAAACACCAAGCTTGTGCATATCTGTGTCTAATTTCAGATCATAAAACTCTGTAGAATACCTTGAGGCCATAAAAGTTATACATCAAGAGCTATGAGATTATTTTAATAATTATAATCATTTGTTTAGCACAGTGGTGGTCAAGCTACTTGATGAAGGGGGTCTCAAGAGCAGACCCTGATATTACCAAAGGGCTGTACATAATATGCAGAGAATGTATTGCTACAGAGAGCTGTCAGAGATTGCAGACTTGCAACAGGAGATATTCTGAGACTGGGGGCATGCTATAGGAGTGGTCGGAGACTGGAGACATGCTATAGGAGTGGTCAGAGACTGGGGACATGCTATAGGAGTGGTCGGAGACAGGAGACATGCTATAGGAGTGATCGAAGTCTAGGCACATGCTATAGGAGTGGCCGGAGACTGCACATGCTAAAGGAGTGGTTGGAGACTGGGGACATGCTATAGGAGTAGTCGGAGACTGAGCACATGCTATAGGAGTTTTCAGAGACTGGGGACATGCTATAAGAGTGGTCACAGAGCGGACACATGCTATAGGAGTGGTCAGAGACTGGGTACATGCTTTAGGAGTAGTCAGAAACCAGGGACATGCTATAGGAGTGGTCAGAGACTGGGTACATGCTATAAGAGTGGTCGGAGACTGGGCACATGCTATAGGAGTGGCCGGAGACTGGGTACATGCTATAGGAGCAGTCAGAGACTGGGTACATGATATAAGAGGGGTCGGAGACCGGACAGATGTTATTGGAGTGGTCGGAGACTGGGTACATGCTTTTGGAGTGGTTGGTGACTGGGCACATGCTTCAGGAGAAAGTTGTAGACATTTATGCCTGATGAATGGGACCATGTGTGGCCCCGAAACGTTGTGTTATGTGGTACTGATCATACATCAATAAAGGAGTATTGATCAGCATACTGGAGTGCCAGTGACTCCTTCTTTTCTGATATTGAACGGCGCCATCCAAAAGGGACTTACCGGTCAGGAGTGCGATGGGACTTGGACATTAGTCAAAGACTGGAGACACATCTCATGAGACTGCTAGAGTTAACAGCTATTACAGTCACTTTACAAGCCAATGCTTCCACGCCTGTGCTCCCTACAGCCACTTTAAAACAACCACATTTTATATTTTGTACATCAATTTAATAAGATCAGAGGAAAAAACAACCCTTAAAAATAGAAAAGGGATGGACAGCACTGAAAAAATAAGATAGCGGGACAGAAATTAACCAGACTGTTAAACCACTAGAAGTCAGTCCGAAGAATACTTTTCCTTCACTGATTTGAGTAAACACCAAACTGGCCCCTGTCTACAGGGGCCCTGAGGGCTATACAGTAAGGTTGAGCACTACATGCTTCTAATGTTTAGGACTGTTCATATCTGTACATGATCAATGTGAGAAAGAAATGTACTTTACATATACTTTATTTGGGTAGGTATGCACAGATGCTTGGACAGCTGCCAAGTTCATTCAAGATGTGCCTGTGACCAGCGTAGTCAGAATACACTAGCGCTATGCTAGTCACAGCCAAAGACAAAACAAGACACCTAACTGGATGTTTCTCATGTGACTATACCGATATAGTTCTATCCAGATACTTCCATGTTTACTCTTTTTTTCCTGATCATTCTGCCCCTATAATGGGGGTGTAATTGGACAGTAGGACAGTATGCACATGTTCACTTCAAACATAACAATGTTGTGAAATGAAAGCATCTTCGTCTGTCCAATCTCAAGGCCAAGAATGGAGCTGGCACAATGACGTGTAATAGAGTAACATTCTATCTTACTAGAACAAGGTCAGCCAACATTCCACAGCGACTGTTGCTTCAATTTCCCACGTGAAAAGATGGCAGGCTGTACTTTCAGTAAAGGATAATAAACCCTTACTGGCTGCTATCTATATGGCACAAACTGAAGATCATTAAAGCTGGCCTCCAGGCAGATATAAAGGCACAAAGTATTGCCCCTCTCTAATCATTCATACATCAATAAATGTATGTGTTAATACCTGAATTTGATTTAGTATCAGCCTCTTGTAGTCCATGTACAGAAGAGCTGGGGGAGGGAGAAGCAGCACAATGAGTCATTCAGGTGTGATGCGGTACAAAGATCATGTAGTTAGGAGAAGAGAGCTGAGTGGCAAAGATGAGCTCATCACTGTGCTGCTTCCCTTTTCACTGTTCAGTCACAGGTTAGGGAGGAGACCTGTAAGTGAAAGAACAGCAAATAAAGATCAGGTCTCCCAGTGGCAAAACAATTGCAATAGCGACCCAGGCGGCCGCTATGGGGCCCGGGGCACAGGGGGGCCCGGCCAGGACATCCCCCTGATGCCGTGTGGGCCACCTGGGTCGCTATGGCAACTCAGGCTGCTGTCTGTCACTGGCGGCTGTGAGGAGGAACGCGCCGCCATTCACATCGCTGTCAACCTGTCAGTGATGTGTGCAGCGGCGCGTTCCTCCTCACAGCCGCTGCTGAGTCGGTGACAACCAGCAGATTCAGAGGAGTTGGCTGGGCCCGTCGTCGGCAGCAATGGAGGATGCGGGGCCCAGCGATGGAGGAGACAGGGCCCGGCGACGGGGGTGGTTTGTGGAGGAGAAGGAGGCGGACAGAGGATCGGGGCTGACAGGTAAGAGGGCTTGACCGCCCACCTGAGACCCTGCAGAGCCCACCATAGAGAGTCTATGGTGGGCTCTGCAGGGTCACCCTCAGATGGGCTGTTTGGGTTATCAGGTGGGCGTAACTAGAAATCACAGGGCCCCATACAACATTTTGCTATGGGGCCCTGTGATTTCTAGTTACGCCCCTGGTCTCCTCCCCTGCTAGATATGGCTGCACTGTGGGTCAGAGTTGCAATATCTGTAATATGTAATGACATATCTGTCATTCACATTTTATACTGAACCATTCACACTTACTTATTTTGTTACTGCGCGTCGTGTTTATACACATTTTGCCGCATCTACAGTAATAACAGGGCATGTACAGTAGTAACAGAGCAAAGAAAACATTTGTGTGCAAGCGAATGCAGCTCAAAGGACGTGGTGTGAACAAGCCCTAACAGCCAGCATGTGATTCAACGTGGCAGCAAACACGCAATGCTGAAATATCTTTGAAAGGAGCTGCCACAATCACTAACATGAGCAGACGTAACTGAATGCATTTAGAATTTCATGAAAAAATTAGATTCAATCCAAAGTTTATGGTAACAGTTAGGGTCACTTCCATGATATCTGGGACACCCTGGAAAGTAGGGACTGCTGACCACGGCACTGTCTATACCCAAACCTTCAAATCCCAAAAGGGAGAACTACCCTGCAATCCTCAAAATAGAAATATATACACATAAAGCAGTTCCCCTGCTGTTCACTAGAGGGTGCACAGTCAATGGGAGAAAGCCAGCGTCCCACAAGGCACCTGACTGATTTCTAGCAACCGATGACATCATCTGTCGCTAAAGACGCTTTCAGCAGTCACAGTTTAGGTCTGTGGCTACCTATAGCGTCTATAGTGACGGATTACTTAATCTGTCTCTAAGGCCTTGTTCACACCAAATGCAGAGCAGATCCGTTCAGGTTTCTGCACACGCAGTGCAGTGGGTTGTGCCACGTTTTTTATGTGTTCCGGGCCGTTTTTTGGTAAAAATTTTTTTTTTTTTTTTTTAATTTAACATGGGCTTTCAGTGCGTTCCAGGCATCTGCATGCGTTTTTGATGCGTTTGCAAATCCAGAGCAGGTAAAATAGGGCCTGCTGCAGTTTTTTCACCTGCTCTGGAACTGCACGCTGTGATGTGAACTGGAGCAAAAAATACCATTGGAATACATTGGACACAGTTTTGATCCGGTCTGCAACTGCTCTGCTCTGCACCTGCTCCGCGCTTGGTGTGAACAAGGCCTAAGACGCTGTCAGTAGTCACAGTTTAGGTCTGTGGCTGCCTATAGCGTCTATAGTGACGGATTACGTCATCTGTTGCTAAGACTCAGGCCTCATTCACACCAGGGCGTATGCATTTCAGCGTGGTTTCCCAGCAAATATTAAAAGGGCTGTTTTTATTTTCGTTTCAGCGCTGAAATGCAATAAAAACGCCACAAAATGCGCTTATCTACACGTTTTCATTCAAATCTGTATGGAATCCTCGCTTATAAGTGTGGAAAAATGGCTTGGAGCATTTCGGGTGACAGGTGATTCGGATCGCGCAGGGTGAGCGATCGCATGAGCGGTCCCCATAGGAATGTATGGGATTGTTCATGTCGGCGGTTCAGTGCGGACAAATCCGCGCGACCGAACAACCCAGGTGTGAACGGGGCCTAAGTCGGGTTCCTTGTGGGACTCACACTGGGACACCCACAGGTTATAAAACATTTTTTAGAAATGTTTGGAAGTATTTTCCTGAGGCACCCCTAGTACACTTATGCGGCCCACCAGTATTCTGCGTCTCACTGGTTTAAGATAATCCAGGAGACACATTAAGGAGAATCTGTCACAAGAGAATCCCCCAGAGGGTCCTGGCAGTGGTGTTGTGAGAGGGGGCAGAAGGGGGGAATGTGCTTCCGAGCGCCCGTCTGAAGGATATCCACAAACAGGCAGGGTCTTCTAAAGGGATGCGGGGATGTCTTGTTTAATAAAACATCGGTGACGGCTGGAGGAAAATGAATGATATTGCCGGTATATTTTTTTCAAACCTTTGTGTGTCTGCTACATAAAATCTTATGGGAAGCTGAACCCCCCCCCCAGGAAAAAAAATTATCTACGGCCCTGGACTCATGGTACTATATAATACAGTAGTGACTCTGGGTATTTTGAATAATTCTTTGTAGGGTCCAGAGCTCCCTTCCTGCTCCACACAGTACTAATGTAGGGGCCAGTGGATGAAACCACAGAGTGCAGCGGGTGACTAGTCATGCGAACAAAAGTGTGTTGGATGCTGAAGATTCTTCAGCTGTTGTGGACTTTCAGCACAGTGAAGTTCGGGCATCTCTGGGGAGTCTCTGTAAGAAAAGGAAGCTGGACAAAGGTGATGCCTAGTTTTAGATGCCACTGGCATCTGCCCATGTTGGGCAGCATTCGGGGCAGACAATTACACACATAAAACATTACTTTTTCAATTCCTATAATTGTGGCTGGGCCAAGCTTCAGTATCTTGCTAGTCGGCCCCGCTGGCTCTAAAATTACCTGAACCATCTGATTGGATGCCGGCATTGTTCAGGTATTTTGACAGCCAGTGTGGCCAACTAGCAAGATACTGAGGCTTGCCCAGTGGGATATTCCTCCAGCCACACAGTTTAGTGTGGAGGAATCTGTTGCACTTTTTCCATCTGACTACAGAAAATCTGCAGATAATCTATAGGTGAATGGCCAGTTTAACAACATTTAGGGGATTTTCTTTCATCTATTATTCTAGTGACAGCTCAAAATTCTTTGATCCCCCATCCCTTTCTCTCTTGCTGGCAGTGGTCACCAGGACAAGTAGGACAATCTCAATGGTCACCAGGGAAAGTAGAGAGGTAAATCTCAATGGTCACCAGGGCAAGAAAAAACAAGGGAACATTATGTGTGTTGACAAAATGTCTAACTATCGGTGACCTTAGATCTCTGGCTGCTATGTCCGCCAGATGGTCCGAGATTCTATTTTTAAACATTCGTTTCGTTTTGCCTACGTAAAACATATCACATTTACAGAGCATTAAATAAATAACACCCCTTGTTTCACAATTTACAAAATGACGGGCTTTAACGTGTTTTCCCCGAGGTGTAGTTACCTCCGCTCCACTCTGGACATATCTGCAGAATTTGCACTTTTGACACTGGAAGGTGCCGGGGTATTTGCAACAGGGCCACTCCTAGTCGAAAAGTCACTACTTGTCAATTTATCTTTTAGAGAGGGGCATCGTCGGTAAGTAATAGTAGGTTT
>NW_017311128.1:8930-9145 GCF_000935625.1 Nanorana parkeri | reverse complement strand
TGTCCAGAGCGTTCTGTAGCAGGACGGCTGATGTTATCTTGGTGATCTTTCTACGGAGATGATTAGCCTGGCTTCTGTGCCTTGGATTTATTGGCTCTCATACGAGATTTAAGATGATTCAACATCATGAGGCTTATTTTAATTTTGGCCTCAATGAAACATCTATCCTCCTTGTTCTTCACCAGGTTCCCCAGCTGGTTGAAGTGATCTGCAAT
>NW_017311128.1:0-211 GCF_000935625.1 Nanorana parkeri | reverse complement strand
TTTTTTATTTCATTTCAAACGCCATTTCCATGTACAATTATTCCTGAGAAAGTCATAAATCTGGGTTCTTTCCAACTTTCTTTGATTAGCAAGAGATGCGATATTCTGCCTCCATGATCCTCTGGTGTTGGAATAAAAGGTTGTAAAGCCTTGAATAGGGATTTGGATGGATCTATCTCTGTCTTCGTTGAAACTTCAGTGGGAAATAATT
>NW_017311127.1:8809-9128 GCF_000935625.1 Nanorana parkeri | reverse complement strand
GTGTCCAATCAAAATGTTCCTGGGGTGTGGGTCCTTCTCTGGATCTATCGAAAGTAGCTTTGAAGGCATGCTGGAGTGCTCTGCCCACTGGAGAAGTTTGATAATCATCCTGGTCCCATTTGGGGCTTGATGTCCAGGGATGAACCCTACATGATCTGGGTGAACTAATTGGGGAAAATTTGTTTGCAATCAGTTTAGCATATATTTTTAGATTAAGTAATGATATAGATCTGTAATTAGCCAAGTCAGAAGTATCCTTGTCAGGTTTAGGGATCATAAATATGAGCACATTTAGGGTCTCTTTAGGGAGTTGGCCAGA
>NW_017311127.1:1944-2214 GCF_000935625.1 Nanorana parkeri | reverse complement strand
ATCTATATATAGATATAACCTTAAATATTGACTATACATAAATAAGCACATAAACAAATATCAGATATTCCTTCAGTATTTTTTACACATATTGTAGTGGCAAGATATTCAAAATATCATCATAGTTCTAAAATTATTATCATAATTATTATTTGATACATGAATAAAAACATTTTGTACAATATTATAAACTAAGAACTCAATCATTGACAATAATAATATCATGTTACACATGCATTGTGCTATGCCTTTATATATTATTTAGTACTT
>NW_017311127.1:0-217 GCF_000935625.1 Nanorana parkeri | reverse complement strand
ATCTGCCGCTGCTGTTTTTTAGGATCTTCAGCTCTTTTTACCAGCGAGCAGGGAAGGGGGTGATATGTGAGCTTACTGCTGAGTGCAACATCTGCCCAGTAACATGTTTCCTGTCCTTGAGTGACAGCTCTCAGACATGGTGCTATATATAGAGAATCAGTGTTGTCACCCGAGGACAGGAGGTATGTAAGGACTACAGGCCACATCCAACTCTCCC
>NW_017311126.1:6421-9130 GCF_000935625.1 Nanorana parkeri | reverse complement strand
TCACCTGGGGCGGGCCCGTGGGATGTGAAGTCACCTGGGGCAGGGCATAGACTGTACACAGGCCCCTCCCCCATAGGATTGGTAACCCTTTCCTCTCCGCGCAGAGCTCCCCTCGGACACGGATGTGGAAAGCTTGAATATGAAGACGCTTTACGTCCACGTCCTTCCAACAACGGCGGAATGTTAGCGGATCTCTGACATCAGCAGGAGCGGAGCTGGGCCAGCACGCCTTCCCTCTGTATCTCTGTATTGATCAGCGAATATTAAAGTGTTTTTGTCTTTTCTTTCTCCCGCCGTCTGTATTCTTTATGTTGTCACGCTCAGTGCCGTGCAGACCGCAGACTGACCGGGAAACAAAAGAGCGATTATCTGCGGTGACACGGGTCAGGGATTGGAATGTGCGGGGCCGCCTCCATCCCCGTCCTCCGGCTTCATCTCCCAGATGTGGGGTGGAGGTCAGCACTGCAGAGACGTGTGTGGAGGACGCCGGCCATCGGACCCCCGGGGCCACACGCTCCTCTAGGGGCCACTTTGTCACATTTTCCCACAGCTGAGCCAAGTGGAGCTCATACACTCCGCACGTCTATAGTCAGTTGATCATCCCATCATCCTCCCCCCCTCCTCCTGGGTGGGGGTAAATAGGACTTCCTGTATGACACCAGAACTTTGACAAAGTATTAGGAGGGGAATATGGGGGGGACCTGTGAGAAGTATGGGGGTCACCCTTCAGCCATGTTGTGTAATTGGTGTCAGCACATCCCCCCATCCTCTGCAGACATGACCAGCGGAGGACATTCAGCACACGTCTGGGGCGCCGGAGACAATTGTCGGCTCCGGTCATTGTTTGTAAAGAGCTTTAGCTTTGGGCTGTTCCATCTCCAGCAGAATTGTGGGGAGTCAGCGGCCGGTTCCTTGTCACCTTGGATCAGGATCATCTCTTTGTTGTATCCGGCAAACGGCCATCGGCAGCAATTAGCGAGTCCGAGAGCCGCCATGTCCTCGCTCCAGACCGATCATTCTGAGGAACGTATGTTCCATCTCCCCCGAGGTTAGGTCACCCCGGCTGCGGGCTCCGCCCCCTTCCCATCACATTGTCATTTCTAGCCTCCCCCCCCCCTGACTGACACCGGCTGAGATACCCCCCAATATACGGCCCGTAAAAGTGGTCTGATCCGCATCACCCGCTGCAGGAACCTCAAAATCTACCTCTGGTGAGAAGACACTCAGAACATGTGATCACTCTGAGCCAATGTAGGGAAACCTGGCAGTGTGATCACTCGGAGCCAATGCGGAGAAACCTGGCAGTGTCATGAGGTCATGTGATCACTCGGAGCCAATGCGGAGAAACCTGGCAGTGTCATGACGTCATGTGATCACTCTGAGCCAATGTAGGGAAACCTGGCAGTGTCATGAGGTCATGTGATCACTCTGAGCCAATGCGGAGAAACCTGGCAGTGTCATGACGTCATGTGATCACTCGGAGCCAATGCGGAGAAACCTGGCAGTGTCATGACGTCATGTGATCACTCTGAGCCAATGTAGGGAAACCTGGCAGTCATGACGTCATGTGATCACTCTGAGCCAATGTAGGGAAACCTGGCAGTCATGACGTCATGTGATCACTCTGAGCCAATGCAGAGAAACCTGGCAGTGTCATGAGGTCATGTGATCACTCTGATCAGTCTCATGCCATCAGATCTTTCTGCCCTCATGACTTGTTACAGTCAACCATCCAATAGTAGAAGGGAAGGGCATGGGCGCCATTCTCATTATGGGCCTTACAACTCCAAGAGCTCTATAGAAGAACTGAGGTTGTGCGTGACCCCACATTCTCCAAAGACCTCCCGTCTAGGGAACCCCGAGGAAGAGGTACCCGATTGTGACATTTCGAGGAACATTCTGCTCATACTCGATATAAGAAGTAACCACCTGACCATCACCGGAGGGGTCTATATATCTCTATCACAAGGTGGGAATCTCCTCTTGGAATAACCAATGACAGATAATCAGATGACATTTCCATGACGCGGTGTCAGAGCCCCGCCCACTTCTCAATATGAACAATTAGCAGAAGAACACCGAGGAGCAGAATGATAACTGAAGAGAAGCAAAAGGCGAACGATCAATAAAGTGTCATCTGAAGGTTCTCCCGGGACAGATGGTACCCAGCAGAGCATTCCTGACCCCCTGAACGTCCCCCCCTCCCCCCCTTGAATATCTGAACATGGCCTTATATAAAAAGAAAAGGACTCCAGGAATGTGCCTGACCACCGTAGATAATGTCTCTTCCCTCGTTCTCCTCGAGCGCCACCTTCCAATAGACACAAAGAATTGTCTTCCTTTCAAGCTTTTAGTGACATGAACGAGGTGGGGGCATTCCACACCGTCCGCCGCACCCCCCCATCAAATGCTGCTTCATCATCTCTACCTTTCACCATGTGAATCACAGGAGTGACCCCCAATGGACTGTGCGTGTTATCACATTGCCGTGACCCCCAATGGACTGCGTGTTATCACATTGCCGTGACCCCCAATGGACTGTGCGTGTTATCACATTGCCGTGACCCCCATTGGACTGTGCGTGTTATCACATTGCCGTGACCCCCATTGGACTGTGCGTGTTATCACATTGCCGTGACCCCCATTGGACTGTGCGTGTTATCACATTGCCGTGACCCCCATTGGACTGTGCGTGTTATCACATTGCCG
>NW_017311126.1:3190-4462 GCF_000935625.1 Nanorana parkeri | reverse complement strand
TGGACTGTGCGTGTTATCACATTGCCGCGACCCCCATTGGACTGTGCGTGTTATCACATTGCCGTGACCCCCATTGGACTGTGCGTGTTATCACATTGCCGTGACCCCCATTGGACTGTGCGTGTTATCACATTGCCGCGACCCCCAATGGACTGTGTGCATCCCACCTCGGGGTTTGGGTGCGCCGTCACTTTCATGCCACAACACCTCCATAATGGTGCCAGCGTTCTGACTGACCTGTAGGTCTCGGGCAGGGTAGGGATCATGGTGGGGATCTGTTGTCTGCATTAAAAGAGAAGTAGAAATGATCTTGGATAATATTTTATTTGTCTACAGCACAGAAGATGAAAGCATGCGTCACGGCGACTTCTACTCGGATCCCCTGTAATATAACGCATTGGAAGATGAAAGCATGCGTCACGGCGACTTCTACTCGGATCCCCTGTAATATAACGCATTGGAAGATGCCCCGGTGCTGGCTGAAGGCTCCTCTAAGAAGACCCGGAAGGTTCCCGGTGTGAATGTGCCATGGCAGAGCCGCGCGGCACGTCCATGGATTGTCCTATAATGGGCCGGATACGGAGGTTCGGGGGAAGGGGTTACCCTCTCCCATGATTCCCCATATGTGGTTTGATGATGTCACCGTGTCTCCAGAGGCTTTATCTCATTGGGGGCTCCGGGGGGCCCAGCACAGGACAGCTGGGAGTTTTCCCATCATACCTCATACACAGGGATGTGCGGCCAGGGTTCCAGCGCTGGTAAGGAAGGGAAACATCAAGACAGAATGAAGAATGTTCAGCACCACAGACAGCTCACAGTGTCCGCTACTGCTCTAAACATTCACCCAACATTCACTGCCTGTCACACATTCACCACGAATCAGATTTGTTGTGTCCACGTTATCGGTCTGCATGTGGTTTGTATATCTTACGAGGAATGTAAAAACAAATCAACATAAAAGAGTTACAAAGTGGACCCACATTCATCCCCATCATGACCCCATGACCTCCCCCCACATTCATCACTTCCCCATCATGACCTCTCCCCACATTCATCACTTCCCCATCATGACCCCGTGACCTCTCCCCACATTCATCACTTCCCCATCATGACCCCATGACCTCTCCCCACATTCATCACTTCCCCATCATGACCCCGTGACCTCTCCCCACATTAATCACTTCCCCATCATGACCCCATGACCTCTCCCCACATTCATCATGACCCCGTCACCTCTCCCCACATTCATCCCCATCATGACCCCGTGACCTC
>NW_017311126.1:0-513 GCF_000935625.1 Nanorana parkeri | reverse complement strand
AAGGGTTTCTATTCATTAGCAGTAAAGTCGGAGAGGTCACGTAACAAGACTCATTCCCGAGGTCAGAGAGTCCCTGACCTCAGCAGGAGAATTCCTGGTCCATATTTCCGGCCTCCCTGCGGGAATGTGAGGCCGGGACCTCGGCACTGATAAGAACGACACCAAAAGGAACCTTTGTTGTGTCTCTGACCGAACATTGGGGGTGACTGGAGTGTCTGTACCTTTGGTGTAGCTGGGCCAGCAGAATGCGCTGTATTGTGAAGTCCTCTCGTGTCACAAAATGTCCCTCTCTCCGGAACTTCTCCCGCCACCAAAACATACTCCATGCAGCCGGAGAGCTGAGAATAGTCGGGTCTTGTAGATTGGTGTGCAGGACCTCTGAGGTGTCCTTCCTGATGTCCCGAGCGAGGATCTTCTCCCAGGAAGTCATGTGAAGCTTCTACTGCCACCGATATGAGGGGTTCACTCCGCCGGTGCACCAGGGCCTCGGCCTGGGGGGGCCCAGCACAGTCC
>NW_017311125.1:5942-7658 GCF_000935625.1 Nanorana parkeri | reverse complement strand
AGAGAGAGAGGAGAGACAGCCAGGAGAGAGAGAGGAGAGAGACAGCCAGGAGAGAGAGAGAGGAGAGACAGCCAGGAGAGAGAGAGGAGAGACAGCCAGGAGAGAGAGAGAGGAGAGACAGCCAGGTGACCTAGTGAGGATAGCTAGCTCTCCAGTAGCCCCTATGTGAGTCTGGTCCTGTCTGGGACACCCCCTAAGAGGGTTCCTGCATATCGCTGTCCTTAAAGATTTAAAGGGCTGACTCCCCCGATCCAACAACACAGCAACACGCGTGGAATGAGGGACAGACGTCTTTTCAGGACAGCCGGAATACCCACCCCAGGTGGACAGACCCCACATAGTCATAATACTCGCCCCAGGTGGACAGACCCCACATAGTCATAATACCCGCCCCAGGTGGACAGACCCCACATAGTCATAATACCCGCCCCAGGTGGACAGACCCCACATAGTCATAATACCCGCCCCAGGTGGACAGAGCCCATATAGTAATTGAGACAACCCCGGTCCCTGTCTGAAGACTGGGGCAAGTATCTGAGACGCACTTAGGTGAGTGAATCTCTCCTCCATGACCCCAAGCAACCCGAGGGGCAGAGCGGGCCCCAGAGGACTTCCCTTCATGGGATTAGTGCAGGTAAGACCAGGCGGTCCAGACTACAATGTATATTATCCATTGAAATGATTCATCCTGAGACACAAACTTTTTTTTCCCCGATGGTCTCATGAGGATCCGGAACCATTACACCACACGTGTCAAACTCAAGGCCCAGGGGCCGGATCCGGCCCCCCGAGACATTTCCTAGACTTCTACTTCCCGATCTCGGTATTACTAGAACCCATGATACTGGAACGCAGAGGATGATGACTGTCGGCACTATAACCCGACAGTATATGACTTCCTCTGTCACTCATTGGACCGCAGCTTTATTAACTTCACAAACATCATTTATGAAAGATCCAAATCAGTACAAACGACAGGAACAAGATCGGGACAGGAAGTCCCCGGGTTACACACAAGATCGGGACAGGAAGTCCCCGGGTTACACACAAGATCGGGACAGGAAGTCCCCGGGTTACACACAAGATCGGGACAGGAAGTCCCCGGGTTACACACAAGATCGGGACAGGAAGTCCCCGGGTTACACACAAGATCGGGACAGGAAGTCCCCGGGTTACACACAAGATCGGGACAGGAAGTCCCCGGGTTACACACAAGATCGGGACAGGAAGTCCCCGGGTTACACACAAGATCGGGACAGGAAGTCCCCGGGTTACACACAAGATCGTGTCTGTAGGTTTGTTCTTAAAGGAGAAGTACGGGGTCAGGGCTTTCCCCCCATAGGTCTCCTCAGGGGAGGTCACAAACTAGCGTCCTCCTCCCGTCACCCTAAGCTCAGTATATAGGGAGCTGCAGCTCGCGGTATACTGAGACGCCGCAGCCGCAGCGGATCCCGACAATTGTGCCGGGATCCGCCCAGCTGCGTGACTGACAGCTGGCTCCTCCTATCTAGAGGCAGCTGTACCCGCCCCCTCCCCGTCCGTTCTGCCAGTCAGCGCTGGCGGATTGGAGCAGGCGGAATCCAGCCCCTCCCCCTGTCATGGCAGAGAGCAGTGACAGGATCGAGAGGTGAGCGAACGCCGGTATGTGTTCTCTCACCTCCCGATCTACTGAGCCGACCTGTGACAGTCTCATTGTCACACGTCGCCCCGAACTAT
>NW_017311125.1:307-4295 GCF_000935625.1 Nanorana parkeri | reverse complement strand
GTAACTGCCCCGGCTGTACAGTAACTGCCCCGGCTGTACAGTAACTACCCCTGCTGTACAGTAACTACCCCGGCTGTACAGTAACTACCCCGGCTGTACAGTAACTACCCCGGCTGTACAGTAACTGCCCCGGCTGTACAGTAACTACCCCTGCTGTACAGTAACTACCCCCGCTGTATGGTAACTACCCCCGCTGTACAGTAACTGCGCTGGCTGTACGGTAACTACCCCGGCTGTACGGTAACTACCCCGGCTGTACAGTAACTGCGCCGGCTGTACAGTAACTACCCCTGCTGTACGGTAACTACCCCCCTGCTGTACAGTAATAGCCTCCAAGCCTCTGTTTGTAAGTCGGGGACTTCCTGTACTGGAAGGGAATTGCAGGATGCTCCCCCTGGCGGCTCGCCGGACCTCCTCATGTGACTAACCAATGGCAAGGCCTGGAAGAGTGACGGCCGCATTCAGGGCTGCAATGTGCACATAGAGCCGCCTGGATTTGGGGCTCCGGAGGGGATTGGGGTTCACTTTCCTGCACTGCAATGAAAAGCTGCTGCAGCTCGGAGCCTCTTACCCCCACTTATTGCCCCCTCTATATAGGAGACCCCCTTCATGGGGGAAGGGACGCACATTGTCAGCCCATGCGTAGACTGGCATTACCTGGATCCCGAAGGTGCCGATGACGATGACGCAGAAGATGGGGTTCCGGTATATTCCATCAAACACGTTGCGCTCGCCGTGGATCTTGCGCGCGTTGATCTCGTTGAAGAGTTGCATCATGACGAACGTGTTGAAGATGATGGTGTAATGTTCTGAGGGCGGGGCATGCAGGGGGGCGTGTCTTCCACTATCGATACTGAAGATGCTTTCTCCTACAACCACAATGTGTTATTAATGATGGCCGACCTCACAAAGTGTCATCCTCATCCTCCAAACCTGCTCATCATCATCCTCCTCCTCATCATCCTCCTCCTCCTCATCATCCTCCTCCTCATCCTCCTCCTCCTCCTCATCCTCACCCTCCTCATCATCATCCTCCTCCTCATCATCATCCTCCTCATCATCATCCTCCTCCTCATCATCCTCCTCCTCCTCATCATCCTCCTCCTCCTTATCATCATCCTCCTCCTCATCATCGTCCTCCTCCTCATCATGCTCCTCCTCCTCATCATCCTCCTCCTCTTCATCATCCTCCTCCTCCTCATCATCATCCTCCTCCTCATCATCCTCCTCCTCCTCATCATCCTCCTCCTCTTCATCCTCCTCCTCATCATGCTCCTCCTCATCATCATCCTCCTCCTCCTCTTCATCCTCCTCCTCCTCATCATCATCCTCCTCATCATCCTCCTCCTCCTACTCCGCAGTCTTACCAGCAAATAGCAGCGTGAAGATGAGGGTCAGCTGGTAGAGGGCGTGGCCCAGAATATTCTTCATCATGGTGCGGGAGATGAGCGGCTTGTTCCGGCCGTACGGTTTGCGCAGCAGAAGAGACTCTGTAGGCGGTTCCGTCGCCAACGCAAGAGACGCAAACGTGTCCATAATGAGGTTCACCCACAACATCTGCACGGCCTTCAGGGGGGAGTCCTGCAACGACCAATCACATACAACATACAGAGATAGCTCCTCCCCCACGGGGCAGAATCATACCGGAAGGGTCACCGCTAGGGGGGCAGAATCATACCGGAAGGGTCACCGCTATGGGGCAGAATCATACTGGAAGTGTCATCACTAGGGGGGCAGAATCATACCGGAAGGGTCATCCCTAGGGGGGCAGAATCATACCGGAAGGGTCACCGCTATGGGGCAGAATCATACTGGAAGTGTCATCACTAGGGGGGCAGAATCATACCGGAAGGGTCATCCCTAGGGGGGCAGAATCATACCGGAAGGGTCACCGCTAGGGGGCAGAATCATACTGGAAGTGTCATCACTAGGGGGGCAGAATCATACCGGAAGGGTCATCCCTAGGGGGGCAGAATCATACTGGAAGGGTCATCGCTAGGGGGCAGAATCATACCGGAAGGGTCATCCCTAGGGGGCAGAATCATACTGGAAGTGTCATCACTAGGGGGCAGAATCATACCGGAAGGGTCACCGCTAGGGGGCAGAATCATACCGGAAGGGTCACCGCTATGGGGCAGAATCATACTGGAAGTGTCATCACTAGGGGGGCAGAATCATACCGGAAGGGTCACCGCTATGGGGCAGAATCATACTGGAAGTGTCATCACTAGGGGGGCAGAATCATACCGGAAGGGTCACCGCTATGGGGCAGAATCATACTGGAAGTGTCATCGCTAGGGGGGCAGAATCATACCGGAAGGGTCATCGCTAGGGGGCAGAATCATACCGGAAGGGTCATCGCTAGGGGGCAGAATCATACCGGAAGGGTCATCGCTAGGGGGCAGAATCATACCGGAAGGGTCATCGCTAGGGGGCAGAATCATACCGGAAGGGTCATCGCTAGGGGGCAGAATCATACCGGAAGGGTCATCGCTAGGGGGCAGAATCATACCGGAAGGGTCATCGCTAGGGGGCAGAATCATACCGGAAGGGTCATCGCTAGGGGGCAGAATCATACCGGAAGGGTCATCGCTAGGGGGCAGAATCATACCGGAAGGGTCATCGCTAGGGGGCAGAATCATACCGGAAGGGTCATCGCTAGGGGGCAGAATCATACCGGAAGGGTCATCGCTAGGGGGCAGAATCATACCGGAAGGGTCATCGCTAGGGGGCAGAATCATACCGGAAGGGTCATCGCTAGGGGGCAGAATCATACCGGAAGGGTCATCGCTAGGGGGCAGAATCATACCGGAAGGGTCATCGCTAGGGGGCAGAATCATACCGGAAGGGTCATCGCTAGGGGGCAGAATCATACCGGAAGGGTCATCGCTAGGGGGCAGAATCATACCGGAAGGGTCATCGCTAGGGGGCAGAATCATACCGGAAGGGTCATCGCTAGGGGGCAGAATCATACCGGAAGGGTCATCGCTAGGGGGCAGAATCATACCGGAAGGGTCATCGCTAGGGGGCAGAATCATACCGGAAGGGTCATCGCTAGGGGGCAGAATCATACCGGAAGGGTCATCGCTAGGGGGCAGAATCATACCGGAAGGGTCATCGCTAGGGGGCAGAATCATACCGGAAGGGTCATCGCTAGGGGGCAGAATCATACCGGAAGGGTCATCGCTAGGGGGCAGAATCATACCGGAAGGGTCATCGCTAGGGGGCAGAATCATACCGGAAGGGTCACCGCTAGGGGGCAGAATCATACCGGAAGGGTCATCTCTAGGGGGGCAGAATCATACCGGAAGGGTCACCGCTAGGGGGGCAGAATCATACCGGAAGGGTCATCTCTAGGGGGGCAGAATCATACCGGAAGGGTCATCGCTAGGGGGCAGAATCATACCGGAAGGGTCATCTCTAGGGGGGCAGAATCATACCGGAAGGGTCACCGCTAGGGGGCAGAATCATACCGGAAGGGTCATCACTAGGGGGGCAGAATCATACCTGAAGGGTCATGGCTAGGGGGCAGAATCATACCGGAAGGGTCATCACTAGGGGGGCAGAATCATACCTGAAGGGTCATGGCTAGGGGGCAGCATCCTACCCGAAGAGTTGTGGCATGGTGGGGGGCAGAATCATACCTGAAGGGTCATGGCTAGGGGGCAGAATCATACCGGAAGGGTCATGGCTAGGGGGCAGAATCATACCGGAAGGGTCATCACTAGGGGGGCAGAATCATACAGGAAGGGTCATCACTAGGGGGGCAGAATCATACCGGAAGGGTCATGGCTAGGGGGCAGCGTGCCGTGTAACATACTGATACATATGAAGGTTGCGGAGATCCGTGTTCCGGGGGAAGTTTGATCCTACGGACCCGCGTGGTGTCATCTCCGGGGACTCCTTTGGCAGTTATGATCGAGGACACACGGCATGGAGCTCCTGACACAATGCTCTCCCTGCCTGCGTATAGTGCTGTGTGGCCCCG
>NW_017311125.1:0-288 GCF_000935625.1 Nanorana parkeri | reverse complement strand
GGGCCGGGCCCCCCCCCCCCCCCCTGTGGGCTCTCATATACTGCCCCCGGCACAGCTCATAGATGTGACCAGAAGGGCCCCTCACCTGGGTGATGCAGGCCCCGGTAAATGCCACGATCACGGCCACCACGTTCACCGTCAGCTGGAACTGCAGGAACTTGGAGATGCTGTCGTACACGTTGCGGCCCCACATCACGGCCTTCACTATGCTGGAGAAGTTATCATCAGTGAGGATGATGTCCGAGGCTTCCTTGGCAACATCTGTGCCGGCAATACCCTGGAAGATCA
>NW_017311124.1:8175-9167 GCF_000935625.1 Nanorana parkeri | reverse complement strand
CTGCTCCTCACTACACACTGCTCCTCACTGCACACTGCTCCCCCCTGCACACTGCTCCTCCATGCACACTGCTCCTCACTGCACACTGCTCCTCCATGCACACTGCTCCTCACTACTCCTCACTAAACACTGCTCCTCCCTGCACACTGCTCCTCACTACACACTGCTCCTCCATGCACACTGCTCCTCCCTGCACACTGCTCCTCCCTGCACACTGCTCCTCACTACACACTGCTCCTCCCTACACACTGCTCCTCACTACACACTGCTCCTCCCTACACACTGCTCCTCACTGCAGTGTACACCCCGGGCAGTTGTGTCAGTACACCCCGGTCACCCCGGGCAGTTGTGTCAGGTCACCCCGGTCACCCCGGCAGTTGTGTCAGTACACCCCGGTCACCCAGGTGGCAGATGCAGTCGCTGTGACAGGACAATGGCACACTGCTGCCCCTCCATGGATCTGATACGTCACACAGTAAACACTTCAGCAGATAAATGGCGATGAGAGGGGTGACGAGTGTAGACTGCAGACACCTCCACACACACACAGCATACCTGAGATGTCCGGCTCACATCTCCCCGATCCGTCTCACCCGCTGCAGCCTCTGACTGATGGAAATCAACAAGTCGGGTTGGAGCTCCGGCTGCTCTTCTCTCCTCTGCAATCCAGCTCGTGATACGGCCAATTTACATGATGAGGAGGAGAGGAGCGCGGCTCCCCCTGCAGGAGACAGCCGGCACTGCAGCACCCACCCTTTCCTGCCTGGATGCTGCCGAGGCCCCTCCCACATGTGGTACCTTCACCTCGCAGACATCTCCCGGGATGATGAGGACTCCGGTGCGGGGGAGGGGAGTGAAAACATGTCACTTACTGGGGTACCCCACATCCCCCGGACCATCCCGTACTCACTGCACCCCTACTCACTGCACCCCCGTACTCACTGCACCCCTACACACTGCACCCCCACACACTCCCCCGCTCCGCACACCTC
>NW_017311124.1:1816-7495 GCF_000935625.1 Nanorana parkeri | reverse complement strand
ACTGCATCCCGTACACACTGCACCCCCCGTACTCACTGCACCCCTACTCACTGCACCCCTACACACTGCACCCCTACTCACTGCACCCCCGTACTCACTGCACCCGTGGGTGCTCATATATCACATATTTGGGGGTGCTCATATATCACAGATTGGGGGGTGCTCATAGATCACCGATTTGGGGGTCCTCATAGATCACAGATTGGGGGGTGCTCATAGATCACAGATTGGGGGGTACTCGTAGATCACAGATTGGGGGGTGCTCATAGATCACAGATTGGGGGGTACTCGTAGATCACAGATTGGGGGGTGCTCATAGATCACAGATTGGGGGGTACTCGTAGATCACAGATTGGGGGGTGCTCATAGATCACAGATTGGGGGGTACTCGTAGATCACAGATTGGGGGGTGCTCATAGATCACAGATTGGGGGGTACTCGTAGATCACAGATTGGGGGGTGCTCATAGATCACAGATTGGGGGGTACTCGTAGATCACAGATTGGGGGGTGCTCATAGATCACAGATTGGGGGGTACTCGTAGATCACAGATTGGGGGGTGCTCATAGATCACAGATTGGGGGGTACTCGTAGATCACAGATTGGGGGGTGCTCATAGATCACAGATTGGGGGGTACTCGTAGATCACAGATTGGGGGGTGCTCATAGATCACAGATTGGGGGGTACTCGTAGATCACAGATTGGGGGGTGCTCATAGATCACAGATTGGGGGGTACTCGTAGATCACAGATTGGGGGGTGCTCATAGATCACAGATTGGGGGGTACTCGTAGATCACAGATTGGGGGGTGCTCATAGATCACAGATTGGGGGGTACTCGTAGATCACAGATTGGGGGGTGCTCATAGATCACAGATTGGGGGGTACTCGTAGATCACAGATTGGGGGGTGCTCATAGATCACAGATTGGGGGGTACTCGTAGATCACAGATTGGGGGGTGCTCATAGATCACAGATTGGGGGGTACTCGTAGATCACAGATTGGGGGGTGCTCATAGATCACAGATTGGGGGGTACTCGTAGATCACAGATTGGGGGGTGCTCATAGATCACAGATTGGGGGGTACTCGTAGATCACAGATTGGGGGGTGCTCATAGATCACAGATTGGGGGGTACTCGTAGATCACAGATTGGGGGGTGCTCATAGATCACAGATTTGGGGGTGCTCATATTAAGCAATGTCAAGCAGCGACATGATCCCGCCCGGCATTAGAAGAGGGATCAGAGAGTGACCCCCCCCCCTGTATAAGTCATTGGTTCGGCCCCAGCCGTGTGATCCGCTGATCATGTAGATAAGTTCCAGAAACTTCCACATTAGTTTTCTCTTCATTTTACCGGGATATGGGACATGACAGAGCCAGATATATACCAGGATATGGGGGGTGATAGAGCCAGATATATAACGGGATATGGAGTGATAGAGCCATATATATATATACACCGGGATATGGGAGGTGATAGAGCCAGATATATATTCCGGGATATGGGAGGTGATAGAGCCAGATTATAACCAGGATATGGGAGATGATAGTCATATACACCGGGATATGGGAGGCTATAGAGTCAGATATACACTGGGATATGGGAAGTGATAGTGCCAGATATATACCGGGATATGGGGGGTGATAGAGCCGTATATAACGGGATATGGGGTGATAGAGCCAGATATATCAGGATATGGGAGGTGATAGAGCCAGATATATACCGGGATAGAGTCAGATATGTACACACTGGGATACGGGAGGTGATAGTGTCAGATATATACCGGGATATGGGGGTGATAGAGACAGATATATCGGGGTATGGGAGGTGATAGAGCCAGATATATACCGGGATAGAGTCAGATATATACACACTGGGATAGGGAGGTGATAGAGCCAGATCTATACACCGGGATATGGGATGTTATAGAGCCAGGAATATACCGGGATATGGGAGGTGATAAAGCCAGTTTTATACTGGTATATGTCAGGTGATAGAGCCAGATATATTCCGGGATAGGGAGGTGATAGAGCCAGATATATAAACAACAGGATATTGGAGGTTATAGAGCCAGATATATACACACTGGGATATGGGAGGTTTATAGAGCCAGATATAGACATGATATGGGAGGTGATAGAACCATATGCATACCGGGATAGAGTCAGATATATACACACTGGGATACGGGAGGTGATAGAGCCATATGCATACCGGGATAGAGTCAGATATATACACACTGGGATATGGGATGTTTTAGAGCCAGATATATACCGGGATATGTGAGGTGATAGAGCCATATGCATACCGGGATATGGGAAGTGATAGTGCCAGATATATGCTGGGATATGGGAGGTTATAGAGCCAGATATATACTGGGATATGGGGGGTGATAGATCCAGATATGTACCGGGATATGGGAGGTGATAGAGCCAGATATATACCTGGATATGGGCGGTGATAGAGTAAGATATATACCAGGATATGGGAGGTGATAGAGCCAGATATATATATACACCAGGATATGGGAGGTGATGGAGCCAGATATATATACACCAGGATATGGGAGGTTTTAGAGCCAGATATATATTCACCAGGATATGGGAGGTTATAGAGCCAGATATATACCAGGATATGGGAGGTGATAGAGCCAGATATATATATACACCAGGATATGGGAGGTGATGGAGCCAGATATATATACACCAGGATATGGGAGGTTTTAGAGCCAGATATATATTCACCAGGATATGGGAGGTTATAGAGCCAGATATATACCAGGATATGGGAGGTGATAGAGCCAGATATATATATACACCAGGATATGGGAGGTGATGGAGCCAGATATATATACACCAGGATATGGGAGGTTTTAGAGCCAGATATATATTCACCAGGATATGGGAGGTTATAGAGCCAGATATATACCAGGATATGGGAGGTGATAGAGCCAGATATATATATACACCAGGATATGGGAGGTGATGGAGCCAGATATATATACACCAGGATATGGGAGGTTTTAGAGCCAGATATATATTCACCAGGATATGGGAGGTTATAGAGCCAGATATATACCAGGATATGGGAGGTGATAGAGCCAGATATATATATACACCAGGATATGGGAGGTGATGGAGCCAGATATATATACACCAGGATATGGGAGGTTTTAGAGCCAGATATATATTCACCAGGATATGGGAGGTTATAGAGCCAGATATATACCAGGATATGGGAGGTGATAGAGCCAGATATATATATACACCAGGATATGGGAGGTGATGGAGCCAGATATATATACACCAGGATATGGGAGGTTTTAGAGCCAGATATATATTCACCAGGATATGGGAGGTTATAGAGCCAGATATATACCAGGATATGGGAGGTGATAGAGCCAGATATATACAGGGATAGAGTCAGATATGTACACACTGGGATACGGGAGGTGATATAGCCAGATATATACACCGGGATATGGGATGTTTTAGAGCCAGATATATACCGGGATATGTGAGGTGATAGAGCCATATGCATACCGGGATATGGGAAGTGATAGTGCCAGATATATGCTGGGATATGGGAGGTTATAGAGCCAGATATATACTGGGATATGGGGGGTGATAGATCCAGATATGTACCGGGATATGGGAGGTGATAGAGCCAGATATATACCTGGATATGGGCGGTGATAGAGTAAGATATATACCAGGATATGGGAGGTGATAGAGCCAGATATATATATACACACCAGGATATGGGAGGTGATAGAGCCAGATATATATACACCAGGATATGGGAGGTTATAGAGCCAGATATATATTCACCAGGATATGGGAGGTTATAGAGCCAGATATATACCAGGATATGGGAGGTGATAGAACCAGATATATAAACACACCGGGATATGGGAGGTTGTAGAGCCAGATAATACCAGGATATGGGGTGATAGAGCCAGATATATTTCGGGATATGGGAGGTTATAGAGCCATTTATATTCCGGGATATGGGAGATGATAGAGCCAGAAATATACACTGGGATACGGGAGGTGATAGAGACAGCTTTATACACACCAGGATATGGGCGGTTTATAGAGCCAGATATAGCGGGATATGGGGGTGATAGAGCCATGTATACATATATACCGGGATATGGGAGGTGATAGAGCCAGATACATACACCAGAATATGGGGGTGATAGAGCCATACATACCCAGATAGCAAGGATAACTTGCTACAAACTTGTGTCCGGGTTAAATTGTAATTCTTTCTAACTTGCTGCGCACAGTCCCGGCAGGTTGTAGACTCGCAGAACAAGTTCTCGGCGACACTTTTTGAATTTGTAGCAAATTTGCTCGGCGAGTCTCCAGCGAGAGTCCTCTCCAAACTTGCAGCTGAATTGCTTGCTATCTGGGTATATACACCGGGATATGGGAGGTGATAGAGCCAGATATATATACACCAAGATATGGGAGATTATAGAGCCAGATATATACACCAGAATATGGGGTTGATAGAGCCATGCATATACACACACTGTGATATGGGAGGTGATAGAGCCAGATATATATATACACACACCTGGATATGGGAGGTGATAGAGCCAGTTATATACCGGGATATGGGAGGTGATAGAGCCAGATATATTCTGGGATATGGAAGGTTCATAGAGCCAGGATATGGGGGTGATAGAGCCATACATATATACACTGGGATATGGGAGGTGATAGAGCCAGATATATACACACCGAGATATGGGAGGTTTATAGAGCCAGTTATATACCAGGATATGGGAGGTGATAGAGCCATATGCATACCAGTTATATACCAGGATATGGGAGGTGATAGAGCCATATGCATACCGGGATAGAGTCAGATATATACACACTGGGATACAGGAGGTGATAGAGCCAGATATATACACCGGGATATGGGATGTTATAGAGCCAGCAATATACCGGGGATATATGAGGTGATAGAGCCATATGCATACCGGGATATGGTGTGAAAGAGCCAGATATATACCGGATATGGGAGGTGATAGAGCCATACATTCCTGGATATGTGAGATGATAGAGCCAGGATATGGCAGGTTTATAGAGCCAGATATATACCGGGATATGGGGGGTGATAGAGCCAGGTATACATATATATACACCAGGATATGGGAGGTGATAGAGCCAGATACATACAGGGATATGAGGTGATAGAGCCAGATACATACTGGTATATGGGAGGTGATAGAGCCAGATACATACAGGGATATGAGGTGATAGAGCCAGATATATAATGGGATATGGAGTGATAGAGCCATATATATATATATACACCGGGATATGGGAGGTGATAGAGCCAGATATATAACGGAATATGGGGTGATAGAGCCATATATATATATACACCGGGATATGGGAGGTGATAGAGCCAGATATATAACGGAATATGGGGTGATAGAGCCAGATATATACACCGAGATATCGGAGGTAATAGAGCCAGAAATATATTGGCATATGGGAGGTGATAGAGCCAGATATATACCGGGATATGGGAGCTATTTATTCCTGGAGGTGTATGGGGATCTCTATCCTCGGAGTAGATCATGTCTGGAGGATTTCTTGGTCTGGGGGCCGAGGAACATTCAGCATGGAAATCTGGTGCTTCCTGCGGTGTCA
>NW_017311124.1:1542-1775 GCF_000935625.1 Nanorana parkeri | reverse complement strand
TTGGAGAGGGGGGGGGGGGAGGGGTGTCACTGTTTTTGGGGCCACTGTCTACCAATCTCCTCTTATAGCTGCTAGGAAGTGACTGACAGAAGAACAGAAGAGGCAATCTCGGGATGTATTCCGGAATGGACAGGATATGATAGAGATTGCTGATCCCGGGAATATCCGATTGTCTGATGGGATCAGGAAGGAATTCTTCCCGTTGCAGTGAATGGAACGATGCGTTATGGGGG
>NW_017311124.1:0-1297 GCF_000935625.1 Nanorana parkeri | reverse complement strand
CTCTGATCGGAGGATCTGACCAATGATTGGAGCGCTCTGATCGGAGGATCTGACCAATGATTGGAGCGCTCTGATCGGAGGATCTGACCAATGATTGGGGCGCTCTGATCGGAGGATCTGACCAATGATTGGGGCCCTCTGATTGGAGGATCTGACCAATGATTGGAGCGCTCTGATCGGAGGATCTGACCAATCATTGGAGCGCTCTGATCGGAGGATCTGACCAATGATTGGGGCCCTCTGATTGGAGGATCTGACCAATGATTGGAGCCCTCTGATTGGAGGATCTGACCAATGATTGGAGCGCTCTGATTGGAGGATCTGACCAATGATTGGGGCGCTCTGATTGGAGGATCTGACCAATGATTGGGGCCCTCTGATTGGAGGATCTGACCAATGATTGGAGCGCTCTGATCGGAGGATCTGACCAATGATTGGGGCCCTCTGATTGGAGGATCTGACTAATGATTGGAGCGCTCTGATTGGAGGATCTGACCAATGATTGGGGCGCTCTGATCGGAGGATCTGACCAATGATTGGAGCCCTCTGATCGGAGGATCTGACGAATGATTGGAGCGCTCTGATCGGAGGATCTGACCAATGATTGGGGCCCTCTGATTGGAGGATCTGACTAATGATTGGAGCGCTCTGATTGGAGGATCTGACCAATGATTGGGGCGCTCTGATCGGAGGATCTGACCAATGATTGGAGCCCTCTGATCGGAGGATCTGACCAATGATTGGAGCGCTCTGATTGGAGGATCTGACCAATGATTGGACACTGGTGTATGGACGGTGCCGGGTTGTCAATCTCTCGTATTATAAATCAATGATCTCCGCGCCGATCCTCCACATTCCTCTCCTTATACACAAGGTATATATCTTCCCCTCATGTAAACACAGCCCATGTATCCTCTATGGGCCCCGTAGTGGGGGATTGTGGCCCCTCAGCAGGTCAGGGGGATGTGCTGCACATGGTTTCTGTCTCTGGGCCAGCGCAGTGTTTAATCATCTTCCAGTAAAATTTAACCCATTGAGAGCCAAATGCTGGGGCCCGATGGATGACGCCTTCCATCTGCTTTATCACAGCAGGTCAGTGTGATGTCCTCGCAGCGTGCCGTATGTTCCCCGTGTGTAATCCTCAGCAGCCGCCGTCGTTATTCCTCGTATCCCTTTACTGTCATTCCGACTTTTCCTAATCCGCACATCTGCCTCATTACCGCTCCGCACAGCATTTGTAGTGTGAACTCTGCTCCGACGTCTCCCGGCGCTGAACATCAATGGCTGCAAACCATCA
>NW_017311123.1:8594-9478 GCF_000935625.1 Nanorana parkeri | reverse complement strand
CAGGAGCTTCCAATGTGGAATGTGAATTTTAAGGCGGTGTCAAGAGGACATGAGATGCAGAAGTTTTTGACTCTCCATACCTTCCTTAAACTTAAATTTGGTACTCCTGGTCTAGTGGCTGGGTTCCTTTTGATGGACTTGCCTGATTCTCAGAGCTCTCCCTCTGCTCTGGTTTTAGGTAAATGGACCTGCATTACATACAATGACATAACAGGAGCTTAGACCGTCAAAGCACAAGTGAGAATGGTTTGCGGGGACTGCTGTAGCAGTCAAGCGAAATTAAGGATCAAGCATGTCCATCTTCTCTAATCCACCTCCTAGAGCAGGAATAGGCAGCATTGGCTCTCCAGTTGTGCTGAAACAACAAATTCCATAAGGCTTTGCAAGCCAAAGGCATGACTCCCAGAGACAGAAGCATAATGCTATTTGTAGTGTCAACACAGCCGGAGAGCCAAGGTTGCCTACAACGGCAACTATAGCAAAAGGAGCTCTTGAGCCAAACAGCGAGGGATAGCCCTGCTGGGTGTATTTAAAATTGTTAATTCCGGGATTAGTTCCAAGTGTGTTTTAGCAGGAAACAAACGCATGCCAACAGCTGAAATTAAAAGCAGCCCAAGCAACAATTTAATTGTCAAAAATTAAAATATTTCTTTAAGCCATCACTTACTCTCTATTCTGGAGGAACATCTAGTTTGCAGTGGAGGTAGCGCAGAAACTCTTACAGGTGTTTCACAGCTATAAAATAAAAAATAGAAAAACAGATTATTTAGACAGAAAAATTGCCTTGATTTCGGAACAGTAGAAATGGGTTTGAACCTCTGATTTTTTTATTTTTTTAAAACAGTTTTTGGTCAATGTGGGAATATTTCTGATCTCTGCATCCC
>NW_017311123.1:3892-4535 GCF_000935625.1 Nanorana parkeri | reverse complement strand
TGAAGGTCCTCCAGCCAGAGTACACGATCCTACGGCAGATGGCGCTTGTCCTTGTTTGATGCCAGATGGTGTGTCTTCTATGGAAGGTACTGGTTGCAGTTCGACGCAAGGAGTTACCTGCATTGTGGAGTCCAACAAAGGCCTTGAACACCTGGGTTCTTCTGGAAAATGACATATGGATGGTCTTTGTGCTCTTGGCTGTTCTGGACTAGAGTTTGCCATTGCATGTTCTCTTTGGACTCTGGAGTGGAAAGACAGACCTAGTTAGAGAGAGAAAGAGGGGGGAGAGAGAAAGGTGGGGGGAGAGAGAAAGGAGAGAGAGAGAGGGGGAGGAGAGAGAGAAAGAGAGATAGGGGAGAGAGGGAGAGAGAGAGAGATAGGGGGAGAGAGAGAGATAAAGAGAGAGAGGCGGGAGAGAGAGCAAGGGGAGAGAGAGAGAGATAGCGGGAGGGAGAGAGAGATAGGGGGAGAGAGAAAGGGGAGAGAGAGAGATAGCGGGAGGGAGAGAGAGAGAGATAGGGGGAGAGAGGGAGATAAATAGATAGGGGGTGAGAGAAAGGGGAGAGAGAGGGGGAAAGAGAGAGGCGGAAAGGAAGAGAGGGACAGACTGAGCGCCCACAGCCTGGAAATTGAATCAGGGCAG
>NW_017311123.1:2056-2499 GCF_000935625.1 Nanorana parkeri | reverse complement strand
AAAAAAAGGGGTGGGGGGACATACATTTGCGAAGATTTTAAGAATAGCAGAAGCATCTATGGAAGATAAGGCATTAGCATGGAAGGATGAGGCTTGCATACCTTGGTAAGGTGGGTTTGTTCTTTATGATCACTCCTAAGTTTTCAAAAAAGATGAAACATTTTGCCATTTGGTCAGGGATTGTACATTTTACAATATCCTTATAATAGACAACACGTGCTTTGGCGTATCGTAGCAGGTCTTTACGAGCGGTCGAAAGAGCTTCTTTGATTTCTTCCTCAGGATAATCTTTCATGCAAGCCCTCCGCAGGTGTGTGGAAAGGATGTATTCAACTCTATGGCAAACTGGGCAAACCAGTGGAGTCCTGTTTCTAGAAGTGAAAAATAGATAAATATTTTTCATGGAAAAGTTCAACAGACCCGCATACCGATCGCAATAAGGT
>NW_017311123.1:0-812 GCF_000935625.1 Nanorana parkeri | reverse complement strand
GAACGAGGAGAGAGGGAGGAGAGACAGCCAGGGGAGAGAGCGGGGAGTTGTGACAGCCAGGGGATAGAGTGAGAGACAGCCAGGAGAAAGAGCAATGAGAGACAGCCAGGCGAGAGACAGGATATTCAATATCCTGGTGGGATGCTGTGCAGAGTCTCGGGAGGACTATACGGGATCTCAGGAGGGCTGTGTACAGGGTCTCAGATGGGCTGTGCAGGTATCGGTATCGGTGCAGTAGCATCCCTAGTGAATTATAAACGTGCAATGCATTTTATAGACCAACTACACATGCAATCTAATAATAATCTACATGTGAAATAAATACAATATATAGCGAAAAAATACCTAATATGTATTTATTCACCATATGGTGATTCTGCGTATTTATATATTTCTGTATTTACTTCACATGTAGATTATCATTAGATTACATATGTAGGTGATCTCTATTGCGCAGGGCATGTTTATAATTCAAGTTTTTTTTTTTGAATAACGTTTTTTTTAATTTTCATAAGTTTTCAAAACCAGGTTACATAATGAAGAAGCAAGACATTTCCAGCAGTTCTTAGATCATTACAAATGTCCAAGGAATTATATATTAACAATCACGACCATGCACATTTGCATCCAATGAAGTGAAAGGAAAATCTATACATCTGCCAATACAATGCAAGCTTATCATATCCAGATAAAATGTCTGTCTTTTCTTCTTAGTCATACTTAAATTTCAAGTTGTCAACCTGGACCGCAATGCATATACTGTAAATTGCCTATATATTAAACATTACAGTCAAAACAAACAAGATAAAACA
>NW_017311122.1:0-9191 GCF_000935625.1 Nanorana parkeri | reverse complement strand
TTAACCTCTCCGAGACCCATTGCCAAGCCTATTCGTTTTTGAGGGTTTTCCACATGAGATTCCCTGCTTTATCTTAGAGATTAAATTCAATTGCTATAGGAAACTGCTCCAGTTGTCTTTTATCCTGTCTTTGTTAATTGGCACCACTGTGTGTATTACCTTACCCATATCCTGTGCCGTGCTTGGAAGGGTTGGTATAGATGTTCTTCCCTGGCGCAGTATATGCCTTCCTGGGTTTTAATTCTGCACTAAAAGCTTGAACTGGACCACTTAATGTTCCATAAAAGCTACCCACGCCGGATCTAAAAAGAACCAAAACAAAACATTGTGCGATTATTAGATTATTTACATGCACGCTTACTAGGAAAACTATGATACAGACACAGAGACACAGCAAAACAATGTTCTGTTGGCTACAGAACACAATCACATCAAGTTGTGTTCTACATAAATGGTTTTTATTTGTCTTATTTATTTCGTTTGAGTTTCTTTGATATATCTACTTATTTTATTTGGTCTGTTAACATTCCTTCTTTTCCCTAACTTTGCATCATGTATGAATTTCTGCCGCTAGCGTTACAAATTGTGCCCATCTTTCACATATCATCCAAACTTTTAATAGGGCGTCTTTTGAAAAAAAAAATACAACCTGTAGAAGATTCTGCTTTCAATGTGTCTAATCCACATTGGATAAAACCGATGGAAGAATTTGACTGGATGGACCTGATAATTCAAATGCACAGATTTTGCCAAAATTCTTTCAGTCACAGCACCTTTTACAAATATGTAAAATCTTGAGCCACCCCCAGTCTAAAATGTAATGGATTTTAAAAGGGACCCCATGCAAAAAACACAAAAAGTGGGGTTCCCCCTTCACATTGAAATCCCACCTTCAAATCAGGAGCCCTTTTTCACAGCAGAATCCTCTCTTTCATGTACTCCTTTACATCAGGAAAAGCCCCTTTGCATTAGGAGCCCCCTCCTTTCACCTCAGGGTCACACACTAGGCGCTCCCGTTCAGATCAGAGCCCCCTCCTTTCACATGCGAGTCCCCCTTTCACATCACAAGCCACCCTCTTCACATTAGGAGATCTCATTACATCAGAAGCCCCCTCATCATCAGAAGCACCCTTTTTCACATCGCAGTTCCTCTTTCACATCAGGAGCCACCTTAACCCACTGTCCTACCCTCACATCAGGAGCCATAGTTGAGGCAGCATGGCAGAGGGTGGAAGGCAAATGTTCATCCTTTTCTGAATGTATCCCACCCTCCCTGGATTAGCAGCATTCGCTTCTCCGGTGCTAGCACGCGGCCTACCCACATCATGGAAAGGTCACATGTTGTGTGAAAATTTCGAGGCATCCTGGTTGACAAAGGCTGATCTACAGTGTTGGACTTACGGCTTTTTTTCCCCATTCGATGGGAGGAATGATTTTCCCAAGTTCTTCTTGGCCTGCTGAATACGATACTGCCTTCTTTGTTTCAGTGGATCTGAATAGGCTTCACCTTCAAATGTCCGTTTGAACTGAGCATCAAAGTATCCTCCTAAGGTATTAGCCATCGTCTTGGAGCCACCAGGAAACATTTGCCTGTTTTTACTTGCTGCTTCATTAAATGGCTCTGGAATAACACACACACAACATGCATTGGTTCTGCACATGAATACTTATAACACAGCACGACCTTACATTGCTGGTCAGAGGGTAAAAGGGATGTGTAGATCTTGTCTGTGAGCGCAATAACAAATAAAAATGCTTTTTCATCCACAGAGTAGGGAAAGCTTGAACCCCTGTCAGATTTTTATTGCTGACGGTTTCCCAACTGTAGATTTTCTCTTTACTTCCTCCGTGACAATAAGGGGAAAACGCTCTAACAGAGTCCCAGGTAGCCATAAAATCCCAGCAGGGGTTCTATCCCTTCCCAACTATCAAAACCTAAAGAAAAGTCTGAGCTGGAGATTCACTTTACAGGGTTTATACACTGTACATTTTATTGTATGCATATGATATTCATTTCCTTCTTCAAGAATCCATCATTAAACTGCTTTCTACTTATCTTTGATCTGATGAGGAATCATTGCTGCAAAATACTTACTAGAGCCGGGAGTGATATATTTGTCCCCAATACTGATGTAGCCCATCTCACGGAATAGACCAATTCGATCCATATCGGATTTTCCCTCTGACGTCATTGTTGCACAATGTAGATATGACACACTTTGCTGTGAACTAAAGTGGAAAAAATACATTTTTAAAAAACCTGGAAGAAACCATTCAATTATATGTTGTCACCACCACGCGAGAAATCAGTGAAAGTACTATGTGTGTAAACACAGGAATTATTTATTAGGCACTAGAGGATTATGCATTATTGACACTAACTAACCAGTGTAGGTGTCATCGCGTAACGAGAGCATGCCGAGGTATCTACATAATGTCAGTTTAAGTTTTATGTCCAATGATAAACTGCTGAGAGTTGCCAACTTATAGCAGAATTCCAGGCAAATGTTAGAAAATACCATTAAATCCAGTTATGTATTCATTACAAAAATCATGACTACAGCTAGTATAAGAACCTAAATTAGTTCATATTACCAGTCTCTAAAGAAGCACTCAGACTAAGGGAAGGAAGGTCAACAATCTGACCCAGTCTATTGCATTGCACAGTGCTGTTATTTATGCTAAAAGGCTAATTCCACCTAAACACCATGTTCCATGTTCCACCCATATTAGGGCTTATTCAGATGGGTGTACATGTGTATACAGGATGCGTGTCCGCAAAATGACCCGATCCTAGAAGTGCTGCAATTACACGACATGGTCACATCACACGCACATCCATGAGGGTCCGGGTGCCCACACTTGGATGCACACTGTTTGTGTCCAAGTTCGGTCAACCAGACCCGCACAGATGTGAGTGTGACCATGTGTAATTGCGTGCATCTGCGTCCTATCATAGGGAAGAACAGGCTGCTGCGTGCAATTACATGCAGCACCTGTCCCTTCCAGGATCAGGTCATTTTACATTTTTCTGAATGAGCCCTTAGGATGTACCATGGATGAGGTTGCCATTCTGCAGTCCCCCCCACTTACCTGAATCATGGGTGTGTGGCATGCCTATGCGGATCTATTCAATTTTGTCTGGCACTGTGACAGCGGGACTTGTACTTCTCACGCTGGCTCTAAGCATCAGGGAGAATATATTTTACTCTGCCAATACTTCTCCATTACCTTTTTTTCTTCTTTCTCAACCAGGGTCCCTCTAGAGCCATGGTTCTCAACCGGTGATTTGCAAACCAAAAGTGGGTCATAACCCTATGTTCAGTGGGTCGCCGCATGCCTTCCACTGCAATAGGGGAAGAGGCTCCTCAGCCTACCCCTAGCCCAGTACTGTCAGTTCTCACGCCAAGCAGCCTCTCAAAATATGCTGCCTGGTGCCGAGTGTCAGCTTGAGGTGGAGTAGGCTGGTGGTATGGTCGCGAGGGAACTCCATCCATACATGCATTGCTTGCAGCTCCCTCGTGTGTCCTGTATGGTGCCTGGACCGGAGTGACGTCTCATGCTGGCAGCTGGCACATCTACATGGGTGCAAGGGAGCTGTACAAGCAATGCACATATGGATGGAGCTCCGTCACAGCACAGCAGCCCACATTGGACCCCAGGATGAGGATCGACTCTAGTTCTCGTAAGGTAGGCAGACTAGGTGCATCTTAAAAAAAAAAAGGAAAAAACAAATTAAAATGTTTTTGGAGTGTGTATGTGAGAGAATGTCTGAGTGTGTGAGATTGTGTCTGTGGTTGTGTGTCTGTCAGTGTTTTTGAGGACACATTCCCACTAGTACAGTGTGTTATCACATAGTTCTGTGCGATTAATGCACTATACCACGCAATCGCACCTACCACATATTCTGGTGTGAGAGGAGTGTTGCATTGCCATTCATTTGAATGGCACCCCAAACGCACCTCCACCCCACAGTTTGATCGCCGGCACTGGAACGCGTATTACTGCAATGCCTTGGGTCGTGACTAAATAGCAATTTCGGACTTTCGGATAAGTAATCACCAATGCAGGTCTGCCATCTTCTTCCCCTCGCCAGCAGTACAGACCCACCTATCCCTTCACTACTTCACCGTTCAGCTGGCAGAAGTGAAGAAAATACCAGGTACTTCCAGGTATAGAGGAACATGTGACTCACTCTACTTCCTCTCAAGTGACAGTGCTGATGGTTTGTGATTGGCCTAGCTTTGTCACCTGGGGGCGGTGAGAGAGTCCTCAGCCCTGTGTAAGCTCTAACTAGAGAGACTCGGAGCTTACACAGAACTCAGTTTCCTTATTCCCAGTGGCTGAATGGAGCAGTGGGGGAGTGAAGGTAACGCAAACATACATACAAGTGTATATATAGCTGAAATGTTCTTGTTTATATTTGGATAGAGTAGGGAAAGGTTAACGCTCTAACAGAGTCCCAGGTAGCCATAAAATCCCAGCAGGGGTTCTATCCCTTCCCAACTATCAAAATCTAAAGAAAAGTCTGAGCTGGAGATTCACTTTACAGGGTTTATACACTGTACGTTTTATTGTATGCATATGATATTCATTTCCTTCTGCGCTCTGTTACATACCATGGGGAAAAGATCCCTCCACTTCCTGTCCCTGAGATGCAAAAGGAAGTTAAAGAGCAACTCCAGTGAAAACATATGAACCCTTGCAGTGGGACTACCACAAGCAAGGGTTATCTGCTCGTTTTTGCCCAGAGTAAAAAATAACAAAGATATACACACCTGAACCTCCGAGCCGACCGGCTATCACAGCGCTCCCTCCAGCCTGTCTCCTCCTCCACCCCAGAGATGGTATGTCTCTCGGCGTCCTCACATCCAATACAGTGTGTTGGATGTGCTGACTCGAGGATCCTTAGACTGCTGCAGTGGAGGGGGAGAGAGGCACTAGGGACCGGTCTAAGAGCCGGCCAGCTCAAATGTTTAGGCGAGCATACCTTTTTCTTTTATCCTAGGCAAAAACGAACACTTAACCCTTGCAGTGCTTTTAAAGAAGTGAGGGGAATTCCCTTTGTAGACAGCCGCCCCTTGATCGGGTGTCCCCATTGGAAGATTTCCCCTTACCGCTTGTTCCTGGGACAACACTAACATTTTGGATTTCCACTCACTTTCTTTCTCAGTGACAACAGTCAGCAGGACAAAGGGATGAATCTCCCCAATGGAGACACCTTCCCTACTCTATCCAGAATTTAGAAGAAGGCTTTGCATAGACTTTAAAGTGAACCTGATACATCTTCCTGCATGGGCAAAGCTCAGGTTTGTTTGAAATGTGGCTAACAAAGGCTGTCCCAAGCTGGCATGGCAGGTTACTGCTGTAGTGATCTATTAGGAATCACTATAACCATTATAAGAATGATAAATTGTATCAGCCCTGATGTGAGACAATATATGTGATGGTGCAGTGTTCAGTGATTTCTTCTTTTTATTTGGACTTTTCTCACAATGCTGCTTGGCCTGAAGAAGAAGGCAGATCATTAAAAGTCCAGAGAGTCCAACTGCTATAGTAATCCCTGAATACTGCTGTAGTCAGCTTTGTCTCAATGACAGAGGGGGTCAGGCTGTGCCCTCTGTATGTGATTCCCCACCCAATATATCCCTGCCCCCCAACACTGACACTACCTGCTGCCTCTGGCTCCCTCTTCAGGTGTGCTCTCTCCGCTCTTTGCTGTTAGCTGTGGTTGCCATGTAAACGGAACCGCTAATTTTATAGTGAGAGCTTCTTACACATAATCGGAATGTCAAAACTAACCGAACGTTTCTTATTCTAAACAAGACTTGGAACAATCACAGTACGATTTATTGAAACTGTCTCTGTAGATCTGTAATGTATCCTAAGCGACTCCAGTGATAAAATGGCAAACGAGAATGTATAACCCCCTTGTTGGTCGAACTTGGTGGCGTCCCTCTGTGGTTGGCTTCTACGAGAGCAGTGCATGCCGGGATTTGTAGTTTCACGCTCTCTTGTGGTAAAGTTGTCAGTAGTTGGGAGGAGCTAGGGAAAGTTCAACCAATCAAACGATCGATAGTCACCTCTGGGCCGGGTAGGTGACACGTGCTATGTGTGGAGTTTATCTGATTGGAGGAAGAAGGAGGAAGCGGTGTGTGCAGAACAGCTGCTGGTTTGTATAGCGGAGAACAGTGACAAACATGGTGAGTTATATCGCCACTGAAAAAAAACCTGGAGATCGGCATTACTCCCTTCTCATTCTGCACAGGATAGCTGCCTGGCTGTCACACCGACCCACTGGCTTCAATGGTCCGGAGTCAATAACCAGCGGGCAGAAAGAACTGCTGATTTGGGGGGCTCCAGTCATACTAATGAGGGGGGTTATTTTCATCCCACCAGTACTCGTGGTATTCCTAAAATATATATAGGGTTCAGCTTTAACCCCAACAAGTGGGGAGTGGGGGAGTTCACTCTGCATTCCACAGGCACTAACCAGGGGGGCACTCTTCCTTCCACTAGCAGTGAGAGGGGGCATTCTTAATCCCACCAACAATAACATTCATCCCATTGACACCATGGAGATGGGGCATCCCTACAGTGACATTAAAGGCATTTTAAATGTTGAGGCATGCTCTGCTGCTTGCTAACAGTAGATATTTGTAAAAAAAAACGAGCCTTTAATGCCACTTTATTTTCACTGGCACCAACAAGGGGGTGCCAGTTCATATCACTAGCACCAAATGAGCACTTTTCGCCCCAATGATACCAATGACGGAGGTACTCCACTGACATCGTTGGGGGGACACTCTTGATCCAACTGACATCAACAACAGGGGGCACTCTTCATCCCACTGACACCAGTGGTGGGGGAATTCTTCAATGTACTGACACCAACGATGGGCAGCACTCTTCATCTGACTGACACTAACCAGGGGGTACCTTTCATTCCACTGACACCAACAAGGTAGGGCACTCTTTATTCTATTGGCACCAACTGGGGAGGGGGGGGTGCTCTTAGATTCCAATGACTCTAAGTGAGGGGGCGCTTTTCATTCTAGTGATAGCAATGCGGGGGTAAACTGCATACCTCTGACACCAACAGTTGACGGTATGCCTAAACGCTGCACATTACATACTCTTGCCACACCTCTTAATTGAATTAACCACACCCACTTTTCACCTTTATTACTCTATAAAAGTTTGACCTGGGTTTACATCTCTACTAACATTTTCAGCAGGAGAATCTTTTAAACTCTACATTCTTTTAGATTGATTTGACTGATCGCCTGAACATAAAATTACACATGATCATACACCGGTGGTCAAAATTCCCTTCTGTCATTCTAACCTTACTTTTGTTACTACACAACTGAGTCTGACTATGTTCTTGTTCATTCTTCCCGGTTCCATAACATTACTACTGTATAGCTGAGTGAAAGTGGCCTTTCTTGTTGCCTCATGTTTAAGCGTTGAAGCAATAAAGAACTTTCTTCTGTAATTATTCAGGTTGTTTCTGAAGCTCCAGAAATCATTTTTAGAACGAGAGGTGGTCTCAGTGTATCATTTGACTCGCCAGCAGCTGATGGTATGTATAACCTAAAACTTCAGTTGAAAACACTAATTTGAGGGTTTCCACTTTGTGCATCACGTGTATATCCTACCTTGTTTTTTTTTAGCGGCAGCCATCCTCCATCTGTACAGCATGATAACCTTCCTCCATCGGAAATTGCTGTAATAATAATCACTCACCTGATGGATTACTAGAGGAAAAAATATAGGATGCTCTGCTTCCTGCTTTAGTTCTGATTCCTGTGATTGGACAATGAAGGAGCAGCAGTATGCTCATGAATTCATCCAAGTGGTCTCTCCTACTGGATGCCTTGAGAACACTGAGCAAAAAGCATTTGAGTATTGACTGAATGTGGGTTAGAAACGCTTCCCAGATTGTTTGTTATTGTTCCCGCTGTAATAAACTATAGCTAGATCCAACTTCTCCCCTCCATAGAAGAGGATTTTTATCTAAGATGAGTTTACAGGTCAGCAGAGTACTGTGCATGCCTTGAGGGTAGTCAGATTGGCCGGGACTAAAGTCTACGTGCAGGTTGAGTGTTTATGTTAGTGAGGTGAGGGCAGGAACTTATCATGGGATAAGCAATGTCAGTGTGACAAAAATATCCAGCACTGCTGATCTGATTTTTCCCCACAACATCTTTCGATAGTGGTGTCTGGTGAAGTATGATGTCATTGGTATGTTGCTCAATCTGACTATAATAGTCCAGATCAGGATTATTCCCATAAACCTTGGCAGGCGGGTGGATATGCAGACATACTCTGATTAACCACAGGGCAGCTATTTTTCTAAGTGTCGCAGAACGATTCATAAAGTTGCAAGCTTGGCTCAAGTGACCTCGCAGATTTTGGTCAGTGGAGGAGGGAGGAAAAGGAGATGAGGGTCCAAGTAGAAGTTGCTGGTTCTGCTGGTCTTGTCAGAGAAGACTAGAGGTTGGGTCAATTTTGTAATCTGCATAATCAATGTTCCTCCTAGATCAGTCGTCTGTAGTATAGATATGAGATAATCACCAACACTGGCTGAAAATGGTCAGATCAGTTGACTGTCATCTCATGTCTACAGGCTGCTCGGTCAACCACGTAGTTTTGCTGTCCACATTTCTGTGATCCCACCAGGAGCAAGTACGGAGCAGATAAGACCAGCAAGATGACTGTGTTAGTATTCTAGCTTCTGAGACCCAATCTAAGAACTTTTTCTATATGTGCAGGATAAACAATCTTATTTAGTGGCTTTTCTATATACAATTTTTGGTAAAAGTACCTACAGCTTGTCATCCTTACAAACAATAAAGGAATCAATCTAAGAAATATTCTATCGGAGGCTAGTGACCTCCCTTTAGCATTATACTGAGAGCATCACAAAGTGCACCCCAAAGGTCTGGGGGGATCTTGTGATATTCATTCAATCGGGTGACGTGTTGCGCACCCGGGGAATTTTGTCTCCGCTGGGAGACGGTGAGCGGCGGCTGCTGCAAGGATTAAATAGGGGGCGGACGCCCTACTCTCCAGGCGAGGGACAATCCCGTGGAGCCTTCGGGTGTGGGTTGGCTGTGTTGCCCCCGTCGAAAGGTACGAGGGCAGGGAGACCGCCCTTCCCCGACTGCACATGATACTCTGACAGA
>NW_017311121.1:7942-8399 GCF_000935625.1 Nanorana parkeri | reverse complement strand
TGTCACCCTAGGACAGGAAATGTGTTATTGGCAGGATCACCGGGTAAAAATAAAGGGGGAAAAAACCTGAATAAAAGAAAACTAATACAGCTACAAAATCTATAGACCGGTAAGATGCTATATATTGATTCTTGTTCTTGCGTTTAAATACAAATCCCTTTTACATGTACAGTATATATAAATGACCATTAAAGTTGTATTTCCCCTTGAAGATCTCACATACCTGTGTCCAAAGGGTCAATTACAAGTCAATATAGGGTTTCCAGTAGCCCCTAACCCTAATTTATTCATGGGGAGCACAGGGGCTTAGTGGTTCTGCCTTGCAGCACTGGGGTCCCCGATTCTAATCCCAGTCAGGGCACTATCTCCATGGAGTTTGCATGTTCCCCCTGTGCTTGTGTGGGTTTTCTCCCACCCTCCAAAGACATGCTGATAGGTTAATTGGCTCCTCTCTAAA
>NW_017311121.1:2747-4073 GCF_000935625.1 Nanorana parkeri | reverse complement strand
ACCTTGACCGATCTAACTGAGAAGAAACCCCTTCGCCCCTCATGCTGAATTTTTTTCTCCACAAATTTTAGGTGGTGAACCAGCTGAATTACCAAATAAAATAATACTTTTGAGTAACAAAGGACTTTTTTTATATCTTGTCATTCTTTTTTGGGTGCCAGGAGCAAAGTAAAGAAGCCAATGTGAGCTCCAAAACGTAAAATTGAGTACTTAAGTGTCCAATCACCGAGCACTAGAAATACCATTTAGAAGGAGGGGTGCAAGTCATATGCCACTCCAAACCCAGAAGTACCGGACATTTTTTTTATGGTCCTGGAAGCTAAAAATATAATCGGTAGAGAAGGATGGTGGTCAGATGAGCAGGCATAATTGGATAGTCCTTATGCACCACTGTCTGCTGACACAAACAGATATATAAATGGTTGCCGAGGAAGGGGATGCAGGAGGAACCTCCAGACACTGCTAAAATTAGCATATTGGTGGAAAAACTACACCAGGAATGTTGCACATTGGTCCTTACTGGACCCAAAGATATGGGCACAGCAGGCCAAGTTGGCCAATGAGAAAAATTCCTTGCCAGGACAGATTCGTAGAACATCGGTAGAGCACATTGAATGTCTGAAGGAGTTAATACGCGTTGTCACTCTTGAAGTATAAGCCATCGACTTGCTTCCAGTTCTGTTACCAAGTGATAGATAAGCGGCCATTATCAGTTCCTCGTCATCTCAGGTCACATGTTAAAAAAATTGCACTTTAAAAAGGTCTCCTGCGATATTAAAAAGAGATTTTTTTTTCATGGCATGTGGACCTTTTAGTCACCTTTCTGTTTGAGTGCAATTATTTAAGTGAAAGGTTAAAAGCCTAAAGGAAATGTTCTTCTTATGGTAGGACGCATTAGGTGTACAAACACAAAATGTACACACGACCATAGACTTAAAGTGCACCTGTATTTGGTCCATGCAGGGGAAGGACAAAGGTTTGCTTTAATAGCCTCAACACGTAATGCATGTGCTCACAATTCTTTTGCCACCCTGCCACTGAGAGTAAAGAACCCCAAACACTGTCACATGGGCGATGGAGAGTGGGCTACATGTTCTCCATACCCGGAAGTACCGGGTGTTTCTTTTTGCTCCAGGTAGCCGGGTAGCTAAGGGAAGGTAA
Organism: Nanorana parkeri; assembly: GCF_000935625.1. Lineage (NCBI taxonomy): Eukaryota > Metazoa > Chordata > Amphibia > Anura > Dicroglossidae > Nanorana > Nanorana parkeri. Next base: position 2,912 of record NW_017311121.1, on the reverse strand, counting down.
GCATGTAAATATGGGGCTGCCATTAAAGTGAACCTGTTGCTTTGCTCTGCATGTTCACTGATGACGAATGATCAGATCTGCAGGCATGACCCAACCATTCTATATCATTCTATCGTTCTGTATTGTTTATTTAAAGGAGAATTATGAGGCGAGTGATTTTCACTC
>NW_017311121.1:0-1370 GCF_000935625.1 Nanorana parkeri | reverse complement strand
GCTCCTTGAGGGCAGGGACTGATGTGAATGTGCAATATGTAGAGCTCTGCCTAAATTGCCGACACTATATAAATACCTGTAATAAATAAATATTCAAAGTACTGGGGACCTCAAAACCGACTTAGGGGGTGAAATCACCCAACGGCTTCATATATATCTGTTGGGGTTTGCTACAGAAGCGTTTTCTGCCCCTTGTTACATGCGCATTTTAAAGTTCCCCCCTTTTTTTTTATCTTACCCCAAGAAAACTGCAGCAAGAAGGATGAGACTCCTCGAGCTGCTGTGACTGTTGCATTGTAAGCAATTCAGAGACCTCTAAATGTCTGTTACCGATCCTTTAACTAACGCATGGGCAATAAAAAAAGACACTTTAAATGTACAAAACTAATATTGTTTGGCACTCTATCACAATGTCAAAGTCATCCCATTGAATGAACGCACAGCTGTCCCCCCCACTCTATCGCCCCCTGCTGGTCATAGATGGCTCACCTGTTGCAGTCTTCAGAGCCTGGATGTTGCCGTGTAAGATGTTGCTGGCTGGCTGCTGCTGCTGCATCCCATCGCCTTTTATTATATAGGCAATGATGGCTGGTTCCACCCACCAATATCCTTCCATGGACCCCCCTCCTTCAGTGCCCCTTCTGCTGGTGATGTCAGTGCACCTCCTGCCCTTTAGATAGATGGAGATTAACTATTTGTCAAGAGGATCACTCGGTACAATAGCAGGCGGTGCAATAAAATTGAAGAATTAAGTTACATTTTATTACCCGACACTTAGCTGGCGGACTTGTGCGTCCGCTGCGGAAAATTTCAGAATTGCTTAAAGTGGAAAAAAAAAAGATGTAAGGATTTTAACTCTTCTTGTCCTGGATCCATTTGAATGCCTTTATGTGCATGCCATGCATATTGATTTGTGGTGAGATGCACGCCATAACCAGCCTTAGTAATGTGTGACCACACGGGAAACAAAGGAGTGGTACACACAGTCGGTTCATACGTGATTTTACCGCAGCACCCCCCTCCTTTCCTGACCACCCACCTAAAACAGAACATGGTGACAGCTCAGGCTTGTACACATATTATAAAGTATGTTGCATTTGGCAGTGCTGCTTGCCAAGCACAACCATTGCAGTTAATGGTACCAATTGCTTGGCACACGGTTGCCATCTGGTATGTTAATGCAGAAGGTTAATGCTGATTCCGATAAAAAAGTGTCTGAACACACAGCACAGTGCATTGCAGTTTGTTGCATATGGGGGTGCGTAGCAATAGACCGGCCAGGGTACCCATGCTGACCCCTTTTCACCTGCCTACAATGGGCATGTGAGCATCAGAACTGGAGCACAGAGCAATGGAAGAAGGTGGCCTGG